>NC_090267.1:388022019-388127019 GCF_040414725.1 Anabrus simplex | reverse complement strand
ACCATCTTCGCAATAAGTGTCCATTGATCAAATCTAGTAGGGCAAATAATGGAGCTGGTTCATCACCAGGCTGTTTTAAATGTGGGGCTTTCTCACATATCGCCAAGAATTGCCCAAATTCGAATAGCACCCCCTCCTGCTCAACTTCTGGTGCAAATTCCACCAATGCCAATAATAAAAAGTGACTAGTGGCTTCGGCTGAGTCGACTAATCCATCTTCCCGAGGCTCAGCCCCTGGTAAACAGGTCGAAAATTCAGGGAAAGTTCAGTCTTCAAATTCATCTTTTGAATGCCCCAAAGAATGTCTTAGGATTGCGGCGGATACCCCCGCACCGGTGGCGTTTCTCAAAATTGAGTTAAATAATGAACCTATAACAGCTCTATTAGATTCAGGCAGTGTTTGTTCTATTATTTCGGCTGAATGGTATGCAAAATTGAAATCTGTTTGTAAGCTTCCTGACTATTGTTTGTCTGCGATCCAATATATTTCGGCTAATTCATCTCCATTAGAAATTCTAGGTTCTTTACAGGCCAAAATTCGTATTTTTAAATTTACATGGAAAATCAAATTGTTTGTGGCTAAGCACTGGTCTTGCCCCATCATATTGGGAGCTGACTTCATTTCTCACTCTGGTCTTGTGCTCGATCTTCAGAGTAAGTCGTGCACATTCAAATTTGCTTCCAATTGTAAAATCCCCTTATTAAAATGTAATTCTGCATCATGTTCATCTATTTCGCCTACCCAGGATGAGATGTTGTTAGACCTTAGACATCAACTGAGGAGCAGGCTGATAGTATTCGTAAGTTGTGTCAGTCCTTTCCAGAGGTGTTCTCTGATACTCTTGGTGTTACTGACCTTATTGAATACAAAATTGAGGTCACGGATTCGATTCCGGTCCGTTTTCCACCATATAGACTGTCTCCACCTAAAATGAAGGCTCTGAAGGAAATCATTGATCAGATGTTGAAGGATGGTATTATTAGGCCCTCTAAGTCGGCGTATTCTTCGCCTATTTTTCTAGTCCCGAAACCCCAAGGTGGCTTCAGGCCTGTCATTGATTATAGGGCTCTCAATCGGAAGGTGGTGTTACAATCTGTGCCCCTTCCTGACCTTCATTCTTGCTTTTCATGGTTCCGTAAGGCCAAGTTCTTCACCATCTTGGATTTGAATCAGGCCTACAATCAAATTCCCCTGGCCGAAGAGTCTAAACATCTTACAGCGTTCGCTACGGATTGGAATTTGTATGAATACAACCGGGTGCCTTTCGGGCTCCCCACGGGAGCAGCTGTACTTACTAGACTGCTAGATAGGATCTTCTCCGACATCAAATTTGAGTACTTGTATCACTACTTGGATGATGTCGTCGTATTTTCGGAGACCTTTGAAGAACATGTAGATCATCTGCGAGAAGTTCTCAATCGCCTTCGTAAGGCTGGTTTAACTGTGAAGTTGTCCAAGGTTGCCTTTGCTAAGCCCTCCAATGTCATTCCTAGGGCATATTGTGTCACCTGATGGTGTGGCAGTCGATCATTCTAGAACACAGGCCATCCGTGATTTTAAACCTCCCAAGGACATCAAAGGTATCGCCAGGTTCATTGGTATGGTGAATTTCTTCAGGAAGTTTATTCCTAACTTCGCTAGTAGAGCGGCGCCCTTGAACCTTCTTCGTAGGAAAGGCATCAAATTTGAGTGGGGACCTTCTCAACAAGCCGCTTTTGAGGATCTTAAATTAGCTCTCTGTAATGCTCCTGTCCTTGCTATGCCCGTTTTCTCGAAGAAATTCATTGTCCAAACTGACGCGTCGTCGTCGGCGGTAGCTGCAGTCCTTCTTCAAGAGACTGAACTAGGGAGGCGACCCATCGCCTATGCATCTAGGACTTTGTCGGCTCAAGAAGCCAAGTATTCCGTCTATGAGCTCGAAGGTTTGGCAGTCTTATTCGCCTTAGAAAAGTTCCGTCTCTATCTGGAACATGTCAAATTCGACCTGGAGACAGATAATCAAGCCTTAAGCTGGGTCTTAGGTAGGCCGCGTCGTACTGGTCGTATAGCCCGTTGGGCCATCCGAATTTCTGCCTTCCAATTCGATGTCAGGCATATCAGAGGTACCGAAAATGTCATTGCAGACGGACGTAGCCGTATGTTTTCCAGCGACGTCGACACCCAAGAACCGGTCGATAGTTCATCTCCTCCCGAGTCCATGCTATCTGATGTTAATGCCATCTTAACAGATGCTCCCATGCTCTTTAGGGATATCGAGAAATACCAACGGGAAGATCCGACGCTGGCTCCGATAATGGAAACCCTTTCTTCTGGGGAACATGTCGTCCCTTATGTACTGAGGAATGGTGTTCTATGTTGCCCTTCGAGGCATGATAAGATGATGAAAGTTGTCGTTCCAGCTGTTCTTGTACCTATGATCTTTAAGTACTATCATGAGACCCCATTAGGGGGCATCTAGGCATCTTTAAAACTCGTGAGAAGATTCGTGAAATGTTCATCTGGAAGGGTATGGACGGTGAAATCCGTGAACTAGTAAAGGCTTGTAAATCATGCTTGCTTAGTAAACCTACCATGTCCACCAAGGTAGGCCTGTTATCTTCTCACCAAGCGTCGCGCCCCATGGAACGCCTGTATATTGATTATGTAGGACCCTTCCCCCAGTCAAAGGGAAATGCCAACAAGTTCATCTTTGTATGTGTAGATGGTTTTACAAGATTTTCCTGGTTATTTCCGACTAAGCTGGCTACCGCTCAGTCCACCATTACTTGTCTAAATTCTATCTTTGCTTCTTTTGTCCCGTGTCAATATATTGTGTCTGATAATGCTATGGCTTTCACATCTAATTTATTTCGTAAATTCTGCTTCGACCTGTCCATCTCTCATGTGACAACTTCTGCTTATTACCCTCAACCATCTCTGGCTGAACGGGTTAATCGTAATCTCAGGTCCGCGATTATTGCCTATCATCACGAAGATCATTCTAGGTGGGACACGTCCCTGCATTGGTTAGCTTTTGCTTTGAACTCGGCTGTTGATGAATCACATAAATTTACTCCAGCTTCGTTGATGTTCCAGTTCGTTCCCAACACGCTGCTCTCTAACCTCTGGTCTCTGAGTGACATTCTACATGAGACAATAGATCCCGATAACATTAAAAATCTTTGGAAGAAGGCTAAAGCCAACCTTAAAGTGTCTCATGAAAAGGTTAGGGAAAGATATGATCGTGGACGGAGACCCACCCATTTGAAGGTAGGTGACCAGGTGTTGGTCAAGAATTTTGTTCCCGCGGGCAAGCTTGCCCCCAGATTTCATGGGCCGTGTATCATTCTCGATTTCCTTACTCCCGTTACTTTTTTGTTAAGCAATCCAGCCACCGAGAGGATATTTAGGGTTCACCTGTCACAGGTGAAACCGGTGTAATTTCTGTGTTAACTTGCTTCATATAATTTTGAAAGAAATATGAATGTTATATTTTGTTTGAGGGGTTTCACTCGTAAGGTCTTCTGCCCTTGGAATCTGTTTCCTTTGTGTGTAATTATTTTTTGTAAACCTCCCCCGATCAGTTGAACTGCCATCCTGTCCTTACCACGGCCATTACCACGCTCCCGTCTCCTGCTAACATAACACCCAGTGGCTTATACATGACATGAATATCTTCACGCCGCTGGCCCCTCAACCTCTCCACAAAGCCTGTGCCCTCAAAACAAAAATCATTCTGGTCAAACAAAATTCTGCTGCCGAGCTTTAATGTTTCAGTGCCCCCGCAGCAGCGCGGCGCCGTACCGCTCCTGAGGCAGGGTACTGCCCCGCCCTTCTCCAGTGAGGCCAACCTGTGTACGGCGAGCCGGAGTCCTCCTCCCGGCCAAGGCTGATGTACGGCGCACAACCTGTAACTGGCCCGCGACCTGCATGTTCGCCGCGGGCGCGGCGTGCTTCAACTCCACTACTCCTCTCATAGTGCGGGCGAGCGGTATCTCAGGGTACTTGAGGGGTCCGAGCGGCCTCCTCTGAACTCAAGCAGCGGCGGCTGGTCTGGCCGTCAAACTTATCAACGTTTAAAGTACATATCCAACTATATGGACATTCCAGTTCAACATTACTACCTTTGTTTTGGATTTTTACTGCAATATCTGGTGGACTTAGAACATTTTTCCTCAACTTTAAAAAACTAAAAGTTTCCTTCTGAATTCAACTTCTACAAACATAAAGACATTACTTCAACAGTTACTACAAGAATTTTGAAACTGGATCCTATCATTTTAAGAGAATTTGTTGGTAAATACTTCTGCAATTAATCTCCATATCAACATCATAACTTGGACCTTGTTTTCAAACAAATTTCATGTGTCACCCCGGGAGGGACTTTTGGGGGGGGGGGAGGTCTGTACGGGGCGGTACACCTCCAGGTCGCTAATTCAAACTTTGCACCAGTTCAAACTCCCCTACTGGAGGAAGTCTGAACTTTATCTAAGGTGTTAATTTTCAAGTTTCTCAGAAGATGTCACTACTTGGAAATTTTGAAGTTTCTGAACTGGGTCGTTTTCGATGTATTTTTGTTTTGCCTGTAGTAAGAAGTGTGAACTTTCTCTTCTAGAGGACACTACTGAAGAACTACAATGGTGCACCCTAATGCGAAGTGAAAGAACTGCTTTTTGGAGAAAATTTGAATTCATAAGTTTGTTCTTTGTTAAATTTCTTGCAGTCATGGTTTAAGTTGGCAATATTAACCCTTTCTTTCCCCTTGTTTTGAATTTAGCTAATCCCGAATTTCTTTAGTTAATTTATGACCAATCAGGTGTATCTTCCCCAAAGGGGATATGTTGCTTAACCCTAGCCAATAAAATGATTGTGGGCGGGTGTTCTCATACCTGAAACGCCTCGAACTTTCCGCGAGAGTATATAAACTGCTGATTTTCGGGTCTCCGCGCCACTCCAGTAACATCTTTTGGTGTGTAAAGTACATAGCAGGGGGCAGGAAGAGCCTCTTTCTTCGGGCAGCAGTTCAACAACAAGGTAATGGCCGTTTAATAACTTCTTTTCGTGCTAGCTCAGCAGTTTAACTCTCGAGGTTGGTCCGATGCTTTTCCATCATGTAACCTTTCCCTAAAATGTAAAGACTCTTAGTATCTATTCTCTCTTAAGCTGCATATTGGGATAGAGAGTGCTTAACCCTCTCGAGCTCCCACTCATATTGCATTGAGGTGAACTTATTTTTTTCTCAACCGTTTCTTCCTTAACGTAATGTAAATTGTTTCATTCTAAAGTCACCTCCTTAGTATGGGATTAGCCCTTGCATTAGCGGCCTAGAGCCAGATTAGGTTTTAAACAAAATGTATTAGGAGTGCAGATCGCCTCCTCTCAAATTGGTATTTTAGAGGCCATGTAATTAACCTTTTCTCACTTAATAGGCCTCAGTAGGTTGGGTATTTTACCCCTGTGTTTATGTCCTTAGAGGACAACTTGAAGGTGGAGTTTGGTGTGGCCTTTTATAGGCTTGAACGTTGAGAGCGGTTTGCTCTTTTTGAAATTTGGTTCTGCGTGCCTCGAGGAAGCTTTACTGTGTAATTTGGAGCAAGTGCTCCTGGGCATGAATGGGGTTTTCTGCCCCTCTGTTGAAACTTGTTTTGGGGTAAAGCTGGGCTAATTGCTCAAGAATTGTGAGTTCGTGGCTCGAAGCCCAAATCCTGTAAATACTGTAATTGTACTTTTGTTGCCTTGCTACTCTGTACCTGCCATGCTTGTTATTTCTTGATTTTGCAAAGAAAATATAACCTTGTTAAATTTTAAATTAACTTTAATTTCGTAGCCTGAGACCTGTTCACCCCCGCACCTTCTTTCACCTCTGCTGTTCCACAGATACCTCGGAACAATTATTATTATACTCTCTGAATTCATGTAGCAATACGATTTATTAAGATGTTCGATCACAGAAAATTAGCCGTTTCCATATCGGCTGTAGTTAGCACTTGGCACATACACAGACAATTTTGAAAAGTGTAAGAGCGAAATTACCATAGTGATCATTACACCTAAACCGGAAACTATAACCAACCGTAACCACAGCTGTGACATAATTAATGATAAATAACTTCCTGCGGCTTAAACACCAGCCATTTAATGTGCCAGTGATAGATCGCTGCCAATTCAGATCACGCCAGAGTTCTTCAAAAGTTGAATACTACACATGCGCGAAGCACACAGTAACTTAAGTGTGACTCAGTGCAATTAGTTTGAATACGCCGTGTTACGAATGAAGACGGGATTTAAAACAAACAATGAAAATCAAACCTCCTAGTGCTATATCCCTGATGGACCTCCTTCTTCCAAGCGACCGCTGCTTAGTCCAAAAGCCTGCAGATTATGGGGTGACACGTGGTCAGGGGAACAAATCCTCTCGGTCGTTACTCTTCACCTTTTACACCGGGCCTACTGTCTCACCATTAGATAAACCCTCAATTTTTCTCACGTACACTGAGTGGACCTCGAATCAGCCCTCATATTCCGCTACAAATCGCTGAACTGGCAGAAGTAACCCGGGGCCTCCCGATAAGAGGCAGGTTCGCTACCCCTAGACCACAGGGCGGCTTCAAGGAAGGGTAGGCTTGGTACGTTTCTCATAGTATAAACTGACTACATCCCACAGCCGTGTGCTCCTCAAGATGCGCTAGGCCCGTTTCTAAATTTCTCAACTTCCTAATACTGAATCGATCCCACGCCGCTCGTAAACTGTCGGGCTGTGCAACTCAGACGGTGGAGTTAGCTAACTGAGCTCAAATGGGCGGGTGTGATCTCGGCTCAGTCTCGGATTATTTCAAAGTGCTGAAATACGTAGCCCATCCAGAAATTTACCCCATTTCTTTTCTTGTAAAGTAAACGTATTTGATCGGGAAATATGAGCATGCGCAACATATCTATGACGTAGCAATCATATACCGGTTGGACAAGTCCCGCCTGGTGTCAGTAGTGTAGCAGTAGTGGCTCAAAATGGCGGCTCGTATTCTTTCTTCCGCCGTCTCTGAGGTTCGGTCTGTGATAAAGCTTCTCCGGAAATTGCGATGGGCTATTCAAAACAAGAGGCTTGAAATGCTCAGTGCAGGTGTTGTGCTGATCCATGGCAATATCCGCCCACATACGTTTCGGCGCTCGGCGACTGTTCTGCATGAGTTCAGCTGGGAGGTGTTTGATTATCCAACATACAGTCCTGATCTCGCTCGCAGTGATTTTCATTTTTTTTCACCTCAAGAAATTGCTGTCTTCCTGGCAGCGTTTTCACACGGATGAAGATCTGAAGACGAATGTCACACTCTGGTTCCATTCTCAGGCGGCAGACATCTACGACTCCGGCGTACAAAAGTTGAAGCCACGATATGACAAGTGTCTTAATTCTTGTGCCGTGATTATGTCGAAAAACAGTTCCAACGTTGTTGTATCGGGTACCAATGAAGATTTTCACGTATCTAAGTTATTTCGTAAATAGGAAAACGTAATTTATTTATGACCGTCGTAGGTTAAGTTTATGTTCGTAGATTTACTGGCATGTAAAATATCTCCTGCAGGTTTTGTGTATGAACATGAAACATGCACATCAACAGACACACACATGCAATGAACCCAAACCACTTGCAGTGTAGGATTGAGGAACTGCCGAACTGCGTTCAAGGTCAATGTCTAGCGTTTTAACAAGCATGTCTTGCGTGTGTTGTGTTCAGCTTTCGCCACGTACAAGGCAATCGCCCACTGAAACTCTCGATTTATAATTTTTGTTACTGGTACTTCTATTTTTCTGCTCAGATTGATGAAAATATCGAAGTATCCAGACTGAAAATACTACATCGATTGAGAACTGAACTCCCAACTCAATACGCTGCAGAAATGGTGTAACATCTGACATACCAAAGTGAAACTCGTACAAATTGTTCAAGTGACAACCTTGGGCTTCTATGCAGGCTTCACTTCTCCGTACCGGGCGAGTTGGCCGAGCGGTTAGGAGCGCACAGCTGTGAGCTCGCATCCAGAAGATAGGGGTTTCGAACCCCAATGTCGGCAGCCCTGAAGATGGTTTACCGTGGTTTCCCAATTTCGCACCAGGCATTGCTGGGGCTGTACCTTAATTAAGGCCACGGCCACTTCCTTCCCATTCTTAGGGTTTTCCTGTCTCATTGTCGCCATAAGACCTGTGTGTGTCGGTGCGACGTAAATCAACTACAAAAAAACCAATTCTCCGAAACCAGTCGCGACGCATTCGAGCCAAGATACCAGGGTTGTTCCGAATATCCTCTGCTGCCTAAAACTTACGTTCTCGGAGGTCATCTGACGTCGGTACTTTCGTTCGATATACTTTGTTTTTGTCTCTCCCCAGACATAAATATCCATTAGATCTGGCGGGCCAATTGATCGGTCCACGTCGTCCTATCCACCGTTGACCAAACGTATGATCCAAATGATCACACAGTAAGCGGCTTATATCAGGTGGTGCACCATCGTGTAAAAACCACATATTTCTGCGTAGTCGAAACGACGGGTCTTCTGAAAGCTCTAGTAACGTACCTATGAGGAACTCCAGGTAAGATACCCCATGAACCGTGGAGTTAAGATGATAATAATAATAATGTTATTGGCTTTACGTCCCACTAACTACTTTTCACGGTTTTCGGAGACGCCGATTTGCCGGAATTTAGTACCGCAGAAGTTCTTCACGTGCCAGTAAATCTACTGACACAAGGCTGACGAATTCGAGCACCTTCAAATTCTACCGGACTGAGCCAGGATCCAACCTGCCAAGATGGGGTCATAAGGCCAGCGTCTCAACCGTCTGAGCCACTGAAGTGCTGGCCTTCTCAAACCCAACTTGAGAGGTTTGGTCTTGGCTCAGTCCGGTGGTATTTGAAGGTGCTCAAATACGTCAGCGTCGTGTCGGTACATTTACTGGCACGTAAAGGAATTCTAGTGGGACTAAATTGCGGCACCTCGGCGTCTACAAAACCGTAAGTAGTTAGTGGAACGTAAGATCTATTATTATTATTATTATTATTATTATTATTATTATTATTATTATTATTATTATTATTATTATTATTATTATTATTGCTACTGCCACAGATAGGTCTTATGGCGACGATGGGATTCAAAAGGCCTAGTTGCCAGGAAGCGGCCGTGGCCTAAATTAAGGTACAGCACCGGCATTTGCCTGGTGTTTAAGTGAGAAACCACGGAAAACCATCCTCAGGGCTGGTGACAGTGGGATTCAAAACCACTATCTCCCGGATGCAAGGTCACAGCCGAGCGCCCCTAACCGTACGGACAACACGCCCGGTATTATTTTTACTATATTATCATTATTATGGAAGCTGTAATTAAACGGGTCAGTTAGTCATCATTTTACCCATCGGCACTTCCTGACCAATAACAATCCTTCTATTACAAATACCCCGTGGCACTTTTAATACTAATGTTAATTGCTTTACGACCCACTAACTACTTTTACGGTTTCCGAAGACACTGAGGTGCCGGAATTTTCTTCCGCAAGAGATCTTTTACGTGCCAGTAAATCTACCAATACCCCCTGTTGACGGGGGATGTAGACGAAGATTACATCCACGGTATTTCCTGCCTGTCTTAAGAGGCGAGTAAAAGGGGCGACCAAGGGTGAACTGGAACCATCAGATTACTTGTGATTAGTACCATTAAGCGAGGAACACCGTGGTTAGACGTTACTTGCGATTAGAACCATTATGTAAGAAACACCATTGGTTTGGGCGTTGCCTATGATTAGTACCATAGTGTGCATTCCACCGAGGCGAGGGAGCGGGCGCGCGGCATCACGGACTAGCGTCCGCTAATGGTACGAGGTGCAACGAAATGAAACGACAATTAGAACTTCAAACCGTATCCACTAACTAAAATCTAAAACGAATGATGATGACGACAAAATGACTATGAATACAAAACAATCAGTGGATAGGTCGGTAAGGATTACGTGTAGTGTACTTCTCACAGAGTACCCTAGACCGGTTATCGAGTACAGTAAGTGGTCTGGCATGTGTTTCTACCACCCCTACTAGCCCAGCGGCTAGGGGGGGGCACAGCAACGTGTGTTGGCCCTCAATGACAAAGAGGTTCAACAACGTCTATACTCTGCTACTGTACTCTACTCACGAGGGCAGTATGACATAACCAGCGTTTCCTATTACGGCCGTTCAAAACACATTAGGTCCTGAAATATTCGGCTCATTTATGGAGAAACTAATAGGACAAGGTAAAAAGTACATAGCATATGTTCTGAGATGTACTTTTCTTTACCGACTACCTAAATATCTGCACGTTTACCCCGAACTCCCTGTATATTTTGTCGTTTTGAACCTTCCATTCAATGGATAAGTGATACCATAATTATATTTAGTTTAAATAATTAGACATCTTTTTGAGAAAATAACGTTGCATGTGGAGAGTTAGGAATAACATGCATTGGAAGTGTGGTCGTGAGTTAAAGTGAGCTACGCCTGGCAAATTCTATTTTGTCTCTAATGTTGGATCCATTGTTAGTTCGAAAATAATCTGTACTAACCTATACTAACATTATAAGGATTTGTATGCTTGTATATTTTGTTGTAATAGACAAACTCATAAACTACAGAACCAATTTTAGAAAGCTATATTACCATTGAGTAGAATAGAATACTCCCGTCCCCCAAATCCGGATCGCCTGGAGCTGGGGAGAGAGCATTCGTTTATTGCAATTCCTTGAATTATGATACATGACTTACAATACCCTCTTACAGTTATTAGCTGTTACTATACTGAATATGAATTATTTTGTCTTAGACATTAATAATATTATATAGTCTAGGACAACATGTATCTTTCCTACCTTATCTTACTAATTGAACGAATTTTTATTTATTACGTTATAACATTAAAAGAAAAGTTAGAATCAAAATGACAAATTTACATTAAATATATACTACTGCAACCTGCGACAACGGTGTTTTTTCTATTCAACTTGCCCCAAGTATGGGCGATAAATTTAATGATGTTGCCCGCGCAATATTCCCACTTAATTGGTACTAATTAACTATCCGAAATTGGGGATGGATATACAGATCAAGCGCGGTGGTTGCATGTCAATATTAAGTCAATATCTCAGGGTAAAAACATCTATACATATTCAAAAATACTATTTACTTTCGCAAGTTCCGTTGAAGAGGGTGTATATTTCAATAAGTCACTCATTTTTCTCCAAAATCCTACCGTAGAATCAATATGAGCCTCTGAATATCATGATTTCCGAAATACCAGTCTAAATATATCCTTACAACTAATTTTCCTATCTCTACCTTTGAAAATAAACGCTTGAATAATCTTAAAACTAATTTATTAGCATGCCAATACTATAACTAACAAAATAATGACCATCTCTGGTAATAGAGGAAAATAAATTCGAATATCACATATTATCTTTCTTGACAGCTCAAATTAATGAATTAACATAATTAAAATTGGGCAGGTATCTTTAATTCATTTGGGCAATTATTATTTTGCTGCGTGACCACATTTCATCATTTTATTTCATCATGGGGACAATTAGGATTTACTCTTTATTAAAGGAGGGAGTGGTCTTTCTTTCCTTTAGGTCTATTTGCAGTATTCTTTGGGATTGGTTTGGGAATTGCGTCTTTGACTTGTTTATGGCATGAGATAAGTAACTCTTTCCAATTATGGCTTCAAAATGCCATCTTAAGTATCTAAAAGAAATTAATCCTAACCATTAACATTAATTCCAACATCCTTATATATTAAAAAATATGTGCCAAAATAAAATCATATATCTTCATTTACGAGTGCCATCTCCATGTTCTTCAATCATCATAACCTGCCAGAATCGTACAGATCAATTAAATATTATGTGTATTTTCAATTAAAATGACTCATTCTACTGCCTACCAATTTTACCATTTTCAGGTTAACGCGTGCTCCCATACTGTATATTCACTATGTGAGACAAATATATTACTAGGCGACTGTATCTCTTTCCCATATACACTTCAAATACATGTAAATTACGCTTAACCTATCTCCATATTTCATTTAAGTTCGACCAATTGACAATCCAACCTCTTTACTACACTTAATATTCACGTATCTAGGCCTTAATTCCACTGATTGCCTCATTTTCAATCACAACACAACTGTGGCTAAGCATAAATTCGCACCTATTTCCTTCAATCATTTACTTACACAATACCTATTCAACATCTCAAATCTCCAACAACATATTATCATTCATGCTTCTAATTACTGCGATTCCTCCGCATTCAATCAATATCTCTACTCAACTTCTTCATAATGACTACTACGTCGCAGTAAAACACTTCTTTTACCTTAATATATTTTCATAACATTGCAAGCTGCTACTATTTATTCCAACTCATCGTAAATATGGACGATATTGGCCTAGTTATTCAATCTGGTCATTGGGTAGCCTAGGTTTATTATTATTACACTGCACTTTCATATCTTAGCCTTGCCTAGCTTAATATACGACGTACTCTTAAACATATTGGTTCAAAAACATCCTTATTCACTTCCCGATACTGCTCACATTAACCTCAGATCAAACTTAGGAGCACGGCAGTATATTTCTATACACAAATAATACGTATCTGTGGTTCTTTTCTCCGGCATATGCCTTAGAATTCACATATTGGCACAAACAGGTCATATCTTTGGCACTTCAACATTCCTACAATTATACTACACTAAATGAAATACTTTATAGTTAAATTTCTTAAAATGTTACTTATCTCAAGCCATTTTAGGTGTGATGTTGCTTTCTTCTTCCTCCTCACGGCATCTCGGAACGTCTAGCCTTGCACTGGATTACGTCATGCTGGATCTCTAGGTCGCCAGGCTTGAGCTTACGATGATCTGGTCAGACTTCCTCCATCACTTTACGCTCGCTCCATTTCGTATCCAATTTCCATGCAACGAAAAGATATTATTAATTTTACAGAATACATCTTAATTCTCCGTATATATAGCTCTTCCAAGGACTTTGTCTAATTGTATTTATATTTCTTATCCTCTCTAGATAAAGCTCAGAATTAATTATATTCTTATAAATTGGTTCTTTCTTGGTAAATACTGGTTCATTTGCTGTTACGTCCTTTAGGGGATTGGGATATCTGTGTACGTCAGTCCCGTGTTCTAGTGAGTACGGAAATGACCTGAAAACCTGTGTCGGTGCGGGACGTGTACGAGGGTGTGATATAACTATTGGTTGGAATATGCGCGCCGGGACGTGAAATACGGTACGAACCCCGTTATGCATTGCGTGAAGGTAGAAGAAAGAAGGCAGTTCCTTACACCAACGAAAGCGTGCGTGGGATAGGACGTCTAAATGAGTAGCATCGGAATTGAATTATCGAAGTACATCGAACGTTTTGTTTCATGTTATACATGTTATACAACTAAATAAATTAAACGTACCTACATTTCGTGCTTCCTGCCGGGCTGAGTGGCTCAGACGGTTGAGGTGCCGGCCTTTTGATTCCAACTTCGCAGGTTCGAACCTGGCCCAGTACGGTGGTATTTGAAGGTGCTCAAATACGTCAGCCTCGTGTCGGTAAATTTACTGGTACATAAAAAGAACCCCTGTGGGACTAAATTCCGGCACCTCATCGTCGCCGAAAACCGTAAAAGTAGTTAGTGGGACGTAAAGCAATTATTATTATTATTATTATTATTATTATTATTATTATTATTATTATTATTATTATTATTGTTCTGAGGTATCTGTGGAACAGCAGAGGTGAAAGAAGGTGCGGGGGGTGAACGGGTCTCAAAATACGAAATTAACGTTAAGATAAAATTTAACAAGGTTATATTTTCTTTTCAAAATCAAGAAATAACAAGCATGGCAGGTACAGAGTAGCAAGGCAACAACGTACAATTACAGTATTTACAGGATTTGGGCTTCGAGCCCCGAACTCACAATTCTTGAGCAATTAGCCCAATTTTACCCCAAAACAAGTTTTAACAGAGGGGCAGAAAACCCCATTCATGCCCAGGAGCACTTGCTCCAAATTACACAGTAAAGCCTCCTTGAGGCGCGCAGAAAACAAAATTTTCAAGAAAGAGCAACTCGCTCTCAAAATTTAAGCCTGTCACAGGCCACACCAAATTCCACTTTCAAGTTGTCCTCGAAGGACATGAAAACCGGGGTAAATTACCCAACCTACTGAGGCCTATTAAGTAAGGAAAGGTTAATTACGTGGTCTCTAAAATACCAACTTGAGAGGAGGCGATCCGCACTCCTAATACATTTTGTTTAAAACCTACTTGGCACTAGGCCGTTCTTGCAAGGGCTAATCCCATACTAAAGAGGTGACTTATAAAAGGAAACAATTTACATTACGTTAAGGAAGAAACTGTTGTGAAAAATAAGTTCACCTCAATACAATATGAGTGGGAGCTCGAGAGGGTTAAGCACTCTCTATCCCAATATGTAGTTAAAACAGAAGGAATTGACACCGAGTGTCTTTACATTTTTACAGGAAAGTTACATGGAAAAGGCTTCGGACCTGCCCCGAGAGTTAAACTGCTGAGCTAGCAAGAAAAGAATTTATTAAAAGGCCATTACCTTGTGGTTGAACTGCTGCCCGAAGAAAGAGGCGCTTCCCGCCCCCTGCTACGTACTTTACACACTGAAAGATGTTATTGAAGTGGCGCGGAGACCCGAAAATCAGCAGTTTATATACTCTCGCGGAAAGTTCGAGGCGTTTCAGGAATGAGAACACCCTCCCACAAGAACTTTATTGGCTAGAGTTAAGCAGCATATCCCCGTTGAGGAAGATACACCTGATTGGTCATAAATTAATTAAAGAAATTCGGGATTGGCTAAATTCAAAACAAGGGGAAAGAAAGGGTTATACCGCCAACTTAAACAATAACAGAAATAAATTTAACAAGGAACAAACTTTTGAAATTAAAATTTCTCCAAAAAAACAGTTCTTTCACTTCGCACTAGGGCGCACCATTGTAGTTCTTCAGTAGTGTCCTCTAGAAGAGAATGTTCACACTTCTTACTACAGGCAAAACAAAAATACATCGAAAACAACCCAGTTCAGAAACTTCAAAATTTGCAAGTAGTGACATCGTCTGAGAAACTTGAAAATTAACACATTAGATAAAGTTCAGACTTCCTCCAGTAGGGGAGTTCCACCTGGCGCAAAGTTTGAATTAGCGACGTGGGGGTGTACCACCCGGTACAATTATTATTATTATTATTATTATTATTATTATTATTATTATTATTATTATTATTATTATTATTATTATTATTATTATTATTAGATCATTAAGAGCTGAAAGACGTGGAAGAAAATAGTAAAATATGCGTGGTTTAGGAGGAAACATATGAAAAGTACGTCACATGAGGCAATATCGGTCGCAGTAGTTAACTACAGATTACTGTGAGTAATACGAGAACCAGGTACAGTTCTTGGGGATGAGCCAGCTGTAACGTCGCATTGTGGTTATCACGAGAGGACTAAGTGTGACAAAACAGGTTTTGTTACACACATCAAACATACACATCAACAAATCTGATAAACTTAAACAAGGTTACACATGGGAGACATGTAGCTATTAACCTGAACTCCAGGCCGACGGTCGCTTCCATGAGTACAAGATGAGTTATCAAATTATGCACAATTCACAGATGTCGAACGTATCTAAGAGGATTCCGCCACAACTACATCCTACATTTTACTATGATGGTGCTAATAAAAGATCGCAGCATATTACGCTACTGCGTGTTAAGATGATGCCGGTGGAATACATCTGTTAAGACATAAGGCTTTAGTAGAAGAAGAAGAGGAAGAAGAGGATGGTAACGAGAGCCACATAGTCAAGCATGACATAGCCGAACAAGTCTTACATTAGTGACACAGGCATGAGTGGCGTGGTCGTAGGAACTACAGTCGTAATAGTAACACTCTGTTGTAGAAAAGAATGAACTAACATACAGTAGGGGTCCGTAATTCCAGGTGGATGGTAACAAGACGATCTCAAATAGAAAAGCACGGACATTTTAAGTACAAGTTCAGCCCCCTTGAGGTGGGGGCAAGGGGGGAGTGAGATGTTAAAAAGTCGATACTAGTGTCGAATCGATAGTTTAAGGGGTAGCTGAGATGAATAGTGACAATCCGGATTATTTTAAAGTCCATGTTCAGCCGCCTTTGTTATGTGGGGCACGAGGGAGGAGTAAGGTATAAAAATAATAAAAAATAGCCTCGAATCCACAGTTTTCGGGGTCGCTAAGATGAATAGTGCCACTCCGGAATTGTCTAAGTTCAAGTACAGCCCCCTTTGGGGTTAGGGGCGGCGGGGTGAGTGAAATATAAAACAAATGGAAGGTAATGTCGAATCCGTGGTTTTAGGGGTCACCGAGATGAATAATGAAATGCAAGATTAAAGTCCAAGTTTAGCTCCCCTTGGGGTTGGAGGCGATGGGGCAGTGAGTTAAAGGCCTAAAAATAATGGAAAATAACGTCGAATCCATCGTTTTGGGGTCGCTGAAATGAATGAAACTACTGATTTCTTATCTTTTAGAGATTGGGGACTGAGGGGTGAGAAAAAATGGAAAATAGTGTTGAATCCCCAGTTTTCGTGGTTGATGAGATGAATAGTGACATTCCGGACTTTCTTAAAGTCCAAGATCAGCCCCCTTTTGCGGTAGGGGCGACGGGGTAGTGTGATATAAAATTAATCGAAAAAAGCGTCCAATCCAAAGTTTTGGGGGTCGCTGAGATGAATAATGACACTTCGGAATTAATTAAGTTCAAGTTTATCCCCCTTTGACATTGAGGAGAGAATGATCCAGAGTATAATTTGTGAACACCTGCGACGCTGTTGTTTGTGATGATCATTTGGAATCCTATCCGTGGAGGTGCTTGGGTCCCCTGAGAAATTATTATAGCTTGAAGTGACATTCTTATGATGGCAGAGTTTTCTAATAATACCGTGTAGTCCAAAGGTTTTGTTGTAGAGGTAGTTACCTAGGAGTCCGAGTGAAGCTAGTTGAATATTGCGTATTATTTAGGCAGCAAACATACGAATTTAAGAGATAAGAGGCGAAAGTTTGTCTTTATAACATCTTGGCAAGATTGTTTCATGTTTATAAAGGCATGCTGATTTACTGGTTCGTTTTAATAACGTCGTTTATTATCAAGTATCTCTATGTGTTATGAGAAGATGGATTTCAGAAAAGTTGGGACATTTTTATTACAGCATCCATTAGAGTTTCTTTTTACGATGGATTCACTACAATGTGTTGGACGTTGTTCAGGCTGTTTCAATGTTCACTAGTGATTATCCATAGTCTAGTTTGTTTGAGTCCTCACTAATGGCCATCCGTAGTACAGGTTGTTTGTATCCTCACTAACGACAATACGTAGAGTAACCAATCACTATTAGATTTTATTAAGCTAGTTGGACATTGGCTGAGGTAAGACTTCGTGATTACTCAAGGCTATAAATATTGTGAGTTTATTATTGAAGTTTAAGTGACGGAAAGGTGTTGTTCTTATAGGAAGTGTGTTTTTACATTTTTAAGAGTTTGGTTAATTTCGAAGTAGAGCGTTAATGGGGACAGTCACGATTTGTTGTAAGCGTGTTAGCAGATCTAGCTGGGATACTCATTCCTCATTCTGATTAGCGTTGCGCAACCTACCTTGAGGCAAATAGCTTCACCAGATGAAACTCTGTTTTAACATTCAGTGGCTCCAACCACTCATCAATGTTTATTCAAGTCGACATTGTATTTTATATTTCCTAGTGTTTGAATCTCTTAGAAGGTTTTGACTGTCGAGTATTTATTGTTTGTTGTCAAATAGTGTTGTGTCTCTTTCTGTTGTTTCGAATTCTGTGTATTCTTGAATGCCACATGGACTCACCAGCGATGAAGCTGAGATTTATTTGGTAGGGATCCACATGTTATATGATTTATTTCGAGTTGGATTTTTAGTTTTACTGTCCGTTAAGGCGATAAAACGAATGAGTATACAACATTTCTTTTTCAGACCGGGTAATTGACAATATTATTCACATTAACCCAAAATAAACCACTAGTTTGTCGTTTGATTGTTAACATTTATCGAATAAAATCACGTAGTTATGTAAGCATTTTCACGTAGTTATTAAAAGTTAGCCTAAACATTAATTATTATAAGTTATTTTATTACACTTTATTTGAGCTTAACTTCAAGTTTCCTTATCCTTTACATGTTAACTTGAACATACTTAGTTTATATGCTTATTTAAATATTTTCATTTTAAATTGTAGAAGATGTCAATTTTTATACAAGAGTTGCAAGCACCCTTTTTCTTCTCAGTTATTCAAAATCTATGTTGAGCGCTGAGCCTTATAAATTAGCACATCTGACTTCATCAAATGTCAGCCGATGGTCTACGAGAGGTCTAAGTTTAGCTGGAGGTTATTTAGTTTCAATTAAGGGTCCTTTAGGTGCTTGTATGGTACTCAGCGTTTGTAGTAAGTCAGATGAGAACCTTAAATCAAAGGCAAGTTCGGATCTCGGTTATAGGATATTTGCCCAGTTGTAATTCCTCTTAAAACAATAATCATCACCACCAACTCGGAGGTTGGTTACGAGAGACTCAATTTTCATGACGAAAAGGAATTAACATACGATTTCACTTCAAAGCAGATTTTAGTTTTCAGTTTTTTTTTTACTAACAGTGGTTTTAAGACAAGATAACAACAGAAGGCAATGCGAGTAATTAATAAGGAAACAAATATTTTAAATTAACGTCCAAATAACTATCACATTTGTTGTTTGTTATACAAATCCATACCGTTCCACCATCCCGAGCCAAATCTTTTATATTTACCTTTTAGGAACTTGTGGGTATTCAGAAATGTTATCAGCCCTCTCCATTCCTTACATTTAGACCCTTTAACCCACATTAAGAGCCTCCGTGGCTCAGACGGCAGTGCGTCAGCCTCTCACCGCTTGATACCGTGGTTCAAATGCCGGTCATTCCATGTGAGATTTGTGCTGGACAAAGCGGAGGCAGGACAGGTTTTTCTCCGGGTACTCCGGTTTTCCCTGTCATCTTTCATTCCAGCAACACTCTCCATTCTCATTTCATAGCATCTATCACTCATTAATAAATCACTTTGGGAGTGGCGACCCCATCGTAATAATAGCCTATATCTGCTTCATTCATTACATCCCTGACCCAGTCATTGACTGGAAAACAGGTTGTAGGTTTTCAACCCACATTAACATAGGCTAACATAGGCCGATGTGGGATGAACTTGGACTTGAAAACGACATGTGGATTATCACTATTCATCTCAGCGACCACGAAAGCTATGTATATGACACTATTTTAGATTAAATTTATATGCCTCCCCCTCTTCTGTTCCACCTCCGAGGTCGCCTACACCCACAGTAATATTTTTCAGACAGTAAATCATATGTGTAGTAGAAACTCTCCTTGGCCTAACTTATACTCACGCGCGTAAATGTTGGCGATGCAAGTGGTAATTCATGGGACCAATGTTGCGTGAACAGGACTGGAGTATTAATACTGTTCTTGTAAGTAACAGGAAAGTCCTTTAAACAGTACAGTGTCACTGTAGGCAGCATAATAAGTGTCCTGCGAATATATATGACTATAAAATTGTGTGCTAAATCAGCGACCATATTTTGGACGTAAATTTTGTGACACGGCAAGGGAATGTTCTGTCCTGAATCAGCTGCCAATGTTGTAGGACGTAGGTCATGATGCTGCATATTTCTTTTGATTTATTGGAACTCTTCATCTCCCCTGTGGATAGAGTGAAAGGATGCGTTATCTGTAAAAAAGTGAGCAACAATCAAAGGATCTGTACTCACCCTCCCGTGTTCTAAATCCAACAACATATGCATGATTCTATGCTTTTCTGGTTAGTGGAGAAATTTACACAAATTAACCATATTCGTGTTTATGGGTCATTTATTGGTCACCCTATCTTTTTCTTTACACTTTGCTTTACGTCGCGGCGACGCAGATAGGTCTTATGGTGACGATGGGATAGGAAAGGACTAGGAATGGGAAGGAAGCGGTCATGGCCTTAATTAAGGTATAACCCCAGCATTTGCCTGGTGAGAAAATTGGAAACCACGGGAAACCATATTCAGGGATGTTGACAGTGGGGTTCGAACCCACTATCTCCCGGATGCAAGCTAACAGCTGCGGGCCCATAAATGCACGGCCAACTCTCTCGGTGGTCACTTTATCTATTTCTTCAACAATTTGCCTAAAATCTTTCAGCAGCATAATAGGAATTTTTTCACTACATTACTTCAAGAATATTCTATAAAGAATTGTTTTGAGGGGAGTTCCTCCTTTGTTCTACTTTTCGTAATTTTACAGCATCACTTACAGGAACTTTCTGCTGTATTCATTTGAAATTGTTCCAATTTTACAACCATAGCTTGTAAGGACTATCTTCAACACTCAACACTGGATTTTTACTACATACTATTTTATAAAATCGGTCACAATCGACATATTTATTTATCTTAGAGCATTATATCATCAACCATATAATTATTTAAGGACACAGTTTTGTTAACTACTGTAATTTTAAAATTGTGTTAACTTCATTGCCACACAAGAGCCCTTTTTATTGTTTATTACTATCAAGAATTTGCTTCCAAAGATGTTAATGGAAAATAATCTTATGAATGCAGAATACTTGTAACTCTACTGAGCAACGAACTGTGTTATGTGATTTTAACTTGATGATATCTTTAGCGTTTGGAACGATATTCATCCAATAAGTGGCTGAAGAAAGGACGAAGCATGTTTCACTATAATATAATTGTTTTTTAATAAATAAATACTTACCGCACTTTAAAGTTTTGAAAAAGTGGAATTTCTCTCAAATGTATTTATGTAGCTGTATCTCATTTAGAAAGGGATAAAAAAACACAAATTATCCCGTTTCTCAAATATTTATTCAGATACTAGGCGAATTAGCAGTGTTATGTTTTCTTAACAATGTAGTTTTAACTTTGAAATTTAGTTAAGGAAATACAATTAGTATCAATGCATAATAAAAAACAGTAAGACTTTAATTAGGAACAGAGACGATTGTATTTTAGGAAATTGATTATTTGCCAATCATGTGTAGTACTTGAGATGAGCCATTTACGTTTGGAATGGCAGTAGAGTTCTGGAATGAAAATTGTTTTACAGACATCTACAAAACTTGACTATGGTTGAATTTCACCATTAACATTCCGAATTAGTCAAACATTCCAGCATTTAGGGTTTGGCAATGATGCCTAATGTGATATCCCGTTATTCGATGAATGATTTATGGCGCATTTGTCCGATTAGGAGATATAATTACAATGTTAGTACAATTAGTGCTAGTAGTTTCATGCTTTATTAGCTACGATAAACAATGCTCTCTGGACTGTGGTGTGAATTATTGATTTTCATATCAGATTGATAAGCTAATTTACTGCATGGTGTAACCAAATATGAGCTCTCCCTGGGAGCAGCATGTTGTCAGGCTCACAGTGACGTTGAGGACGTCGGATAAATATCTGACAAAATAATTACTCTGGACATCAGCTACAGCAAATTAACATATAATAAGGCAGCAAGGTATCCTGCTTCCATAGCAGTGCACGCCAATTTATTCCAGAAGAGAGTAATAACAACACAAAGCCTTTCTTGCCGCTGAAAACTGCTTCTGCTTCACTGGTGCATTTGCCATTTATCGCTTTCTAAATGACATACGGCTACTTTGTCGTCGTATCCTAAAGGCAAAATATTTCTTTAAACAGATGCCGCATTAACGATGTTTTAAGAAAATTGACTAATATTTCCTGTACTAAACTAATGAAATCTGTAATCAACATAATGAAACTTACAGTGAATTTAATAATTAATTTCAATTCAGTTATTTAAATTCGTTCATTCATTTATAGACATTTTAGGATTTATTCATTGTTTGAACGGTCTGGAAAACGAAGGTCAGCGGTTCGAATTCGGGCTGGAGTTCACTACTTCATGACTACAAATCTAACGTAGAAAGCGTCATAGTTGTGATTATGTCGTTGGCAATGCCTCAGCATATTGGAAGTGGAGTAGAGTATATATTTAAAGTTACATACGGACTGTCCACAAATTATTGGAGATTGTACATTTATGGATATCTGCTGTGTTACAAGTGGCACATAAACATAATATTTCACATGGTCATAAAATGTATTTCATGCATTTCTCTTATGTATTCTGTTGAGTACTAAATTAAATATTGTATTACCGATACCAATGATTCGTGAACGCTGTGTTCTTTCAAACCTAGGACACTGTAGACTTTAAGTTTTATTTCCTTAATGACCAGATCACTAATCCTATTTCAGTTTACGCTAGACGAGCTTCATGAGAAGGAAATCGATTCGAGTCATGTGTTATTGACGAATCGCTTTTTCTGAAAGAAAAAATCTTAAGTTCACTGCTCGTCTAGAATTCCCCGAGAATATCGTTGTGGTTTAAGTGTGGCACTGTAATTTCCACATCTACAGCTAGTAGAATTAGGGAGTAAATTTAACCATATTGAGAAAGGTTGAAATAGAAATTCGAAATGATTTCACTGAGACGTATTCCATGATATTAGTGAAAGTTGTAATACAACCATGAACGTTTGTATAATATTGAGCCTAATTCACAGTAGAACCTCGCCCTTGCTTTTCGCTTACCGTATTGTTTTGCTGGAGAAACTTAAAGTAGGCCTATCGTGCTCCGTATTTATTGTGTATTCTGTCCAAGCTGATACGCTATATTTTGAGCTGTGAATATCTGCGATTAATAAGATCTCTAATGAGAGAGACGTGCTAGTAGACATAACGCAAGTGCCCTCCGAATATCTTCCTCTAGTTAAGCCGAAGAACTGAATAAGTATTATTTCCAAGATTTCGAACATTAGGTATTTTTTAACTGGTTCCCACTCTATTTCAAAATACATACGTACATTTTCAAATCTACATTTAGGGAGCTTTTGGCGTTGTTTAATTTTCTAAACATAACAGCGTATGTCAGCACATTAGTTTGAAATTAATGATACTTTCAATAATCTCGAACAAAATCGTTTTTGCCTGTGCTTTGGACACTTGTTAACAGAAGGAGAAACACAATATTTTAAATTCTGAGTTGCAACATTATTATTTCCGTAAACCTAGTGTATACAAGCAGACAATTGGGGCAGAAGGGAGAGAGTGGGGACCTTTCTGCATTTAATTAGTCACATCAGTGTCAGCCTTTTGAGGAGTCTCTTTAGTGAATATGTTATTGTTTATCATTTGTAGCCTGCATCTGATTCTAATGTGTTCATTTTGCTGCAAATGCTTAAAGAAAAGAGTAAAAAGAGATATTTATAAAATAAATGAATATCTAGTAACAGTGGATATTCAGTATATACTGTAGAGTCGGCGTGTACTGTCGCGTTAGTGCAAAGGAAACCGGTGTTCAAATACTGCCCAATGAGGTCAGTTGACGTAAGAGGATCTTCTCACCCTCTATACACATGTTGAATGCCAACAGATATAATTTATCTCCAGAAAACGTTGAAAGATTTCTATATTCATATTTTGATGCAAATTTGTACTGTGAAAAGCTGATAAAAGAAAGTTACATGATTATGAGTGCCTACTTCTTTAATTTTTGTGCATATTTTCCATATTTGTGCATGCATATTTGAAGCACTTTAGTGCATAACGATCACAGTTCTTGTCATAACGCATTAATTTGCACTAGTAGTAAAACAAAATGCCATGCATTATTATTATTTATTTTTTTGATTCGTTGTGCCCAGCTGTGGAGCGCGTTTGAACTTATTTTGCACAATGTTTCTTCTTCTTTTCTTCCCAATATCTCTTCATTTTTTCACTGTGTTCCTTTCTGCGTGTTTCTGTCCAGCCTGTATTTTTTTTGTTGGTTTCTCTGCAGATTTATGTTTGTTTACTAAGCTTCTAAATTTCATTCTATCTTGAATGGTTTCGTCCTCAATACCCATTTCTTGTAGATCTTCATGAATTTCTGCTAACCAATTGTTGCAGATTTTCAGGGTTAGAGCTAGATTTAGAATTTTCTTTGTCAGCCTGTTGTTATCCATTCTGTGTAGGTGTCCGTAGAATTTTAGTCGTCTCTTTCTGATGGTATCTGTGATTTTTTTCTGTGAATCGAAAAATTTCGTGTGGTTTCTTTTTCATCCAAATTCCATTTTCGAACTTTGGTCCTAGGATTTTTCTGAGAATTTTCCTCACTTGTTTCTCAATGCTTTTCATTTGTGACCTGCCGCCAATGATCAGTGTTTCAGATGCATAAAGTGCCTCTGGTTTGATGACTGTATTGTAGTGTCGTAATTTTGCATTTTTTGATATACATCTCTTGTTGTATCTGTTGCATGTGATTTTGTAAGCCCTTTGCAGTTTAGCAGTTCTTTCTTTGTTAGCTTCCTGATTTAACCCTGCTGGCTGAATAATTTCACCTAGATACTTGAATTTGTCTACTTGGGAAATTATTCCACAATTGGTGATTAATGGTTGATTGTCGAATCTTGATTTAGTTCCTTCCATAAACTGCGTCTTTTCAAATGAAATTTGAAGTCCGGTTTTTGCGGCTATTTCATTCAATTTTTCTACGGATTGGATTGCTTCTTGTCTGTTGTTCGAAAGGATCGCAAGGTCATCTGCGAAAGCTAAGCAGTCAAGGTGAATTTTGTCTTTAAGAAGTCTGCCAATGTTTATACCTTTAGTTTCTTTTCTCCATTCACGAATCACTTTTTCCAAAACTAAATTGAATAGTAGTGGGGATAGTCCATCTCCCTGTCGGACGCCAGTTCTGATTTCGAACGGTTCAGAAATTTCTCCCAAGAACTTAACGTTTGATGTTGTGTTGGTCAGAGTTTGTTTAATCAATTCCCTCGTTTTCCTGTCGACTTGAAATTCCTCTAGTATGTTGAATAGGTTCTGCCGATCTATGGAATCCTACGCTTTTTTGAAGTCAACAAAGGTGATTACTGTTTGTTTGGTTTTGCGAATCTGTAGTATGGTTTTTAGGTTTAGGATTTGTTCTGCACAGGATCTCCCTTTTCGGAATCCAGCCTGATAATCTCCGATCAGGTGGTCTGTTTGTTTCTCTAATCTATTAAGTAGAGCTTTAGAGAAGATTTTATATACGAGTGAGAGGAGAGAAATTCCTCTGTAGTTATTAATAACTGATTTGTCTCCTTTCTTGTGAAGTGGGTGAATCAATGCACATTTCCAATCCTCCGGAATTTCTTCAGAAAACCAAATGTCCTGTAAGATTTTTTGAATACTCTGGGCCAGTTTGTCACCACCAATTTTCAACATTTCAGCGATTATTCCATCTTCTCCTGGTGCTTTGTTGTCTTTTAAATCTCTGATTATTTGTTTGACTTCTTGTAATGTGGGGGGTTCTGAATCTGGATTAGGTGTTGGTTTTTCATAGGTGAATTGTTCCTTTGGAGATTCACAGTTTAAAAGGTCCATGAAATGGTTTGCTAGGAGTTCACAATTTCCCTTATTACTTGTTTCCAAAGTCCCATCTGTACGTTTGAAACAGAGACTAGGTGCCTGGTAATTGGATAATTCTTCTCTGAATGTTCTGTAGAAGTTCCGTGTATTGTTTTTCTTGAAATCTTCTTCTATTTCTACCAGTCTGTTTTGATCATATTTTCGTTTTTCAGATCTGATGATTTTTGAGGTTTGTTTCTGTGTTTTGAAGAATTCATCGCGATTTCGATCAGTTTTATGGGAACTCCAGTTTAGCCAGGACCTAATTCTGACTTCTATGGCCTTGTCACAGGTGTCATTCCACCACCTGTGTTTTTTGTTTCCTTGGGGGATTGCTGATGTTTTGTGAAGCTTTCAAGAGTGTGTCCTTGAGTTCTAGCCAGTTTGAAGGAGCATCGTTGGAGATATTCGCAAGGAAATTGTCTGAGTTCTGTCTCAGAAATTCAGGGTCGATTCTTGGGTTTCTGATTGTTTTGGTTTTCTTCCTGTTGGGTTGAAACTTTACTTTAACAAGAGATAGGTGGTGGTCGGAGTCAATAATTCCCTTTTTGACTTTAACGTTCATAATTTCTTTTTGGTTTTTCTTGGAAATAGCCACATGGTCTAGTTGAAATTCTCCTAAATGCATGTTCGGGGATCTCCATGTCATTTTCTTTTGTGGAAGTGCCAGGAAATGGGTTGACATCAATTTTAGATCGAAATTCTCGCAGAAGCCAATTAAACGTTCTCCATTTTTATTGGTTCTTTTGTGAGCAGGGTAAAGTCCTACAGTGGTCCTAAATTTCTTCTCTTTGCCAATTTGTGCATTGAAGTCCCCCAGCAGAATTTTGACATGATGTTTTGGAACTTTGGCTGTAGTTTCTTCTAGTAATTCCCAGAAGTCATCTACCTTCTGTGGGTCTTTTTGATTGTAATTGTTTGTTGGTGTATGTGCATTGATTAGTGTATAAGCTTTGTTTCCTGATTTGATTGTCATTAGCGAAATTCTTTCAGAAGGATATGTAAAGTATAATACCGAATTTGTGATATTTTTTCTCACTGCAAAACCAGTGCCAAATTGTAATATTTTGTTAGGGAGGAGGGTAGCTGGTTTACCTTTATAAATTCTATAGTTTCCTGATTCAAAATGATTTTCGTCACTGTACCTAGTTTCTTGGAGTGCCAGAATTTGGATGTTGAGTTGGTCTAATGTGTCTGTTAAGTGCTTCAACTTTCCAATTTTGCGAAGCGTGTTGATGTTTAAAGTGCCAATAAAATGTTTTTCCTTTGGGCGAAGAGATTTTGGGAAGCTCCGATACATTCCCGCATGATGTTCTCGGTCCCCCAGAATCCGATGACCGAGAAAACCTAGTATGAATACTAGGGCCTGGGGTAGTAGTATCATTAACTGACGTTGCCATCATGCTAGTAAGTTGAAGATAATGGGGAGATTGATCTTTGTCAATCTCATAGTTACAACTAAGGTATTGAGCCTCAGAGGTTGCCTCAAGATGTTTTCTGGCTGTGCCTGTTTTTGGTCCGCGAGAGGTATTTTATTTCCCTCAAGCCCTCCGGACAAGTCCGGCGAGCCCCCCGATCCGCCACCTGGGACGCGCCCGATAGGGGAACAGGCAAAAACCCCATTATTATTATTATTATTATTATTATTATTATTATTATTATTATTATTATTAACAACTGTCTTTCTTACTTGGAGGGTCTCAGGCTATAAAGCCTAGTATTATGCCAAATTATATTATGAAACACCGTTAAATTTTTTTTAGAATAATGAAAATAGTGTACGTATACAACATCGTATTTCCAAATATCACTAAAAAAAAGTTATTAACCAATATAATTTTGTAACCTGCTTAATAGTTTAGAAAATACTTTCTTCTTTACATTTGTGAGATCTAATTTATAAAGTTTCAAGTACTACATCAAACATTTATTTTAAATAGCCTCGAATTACCTGCCTATAATTTCATCTGAAATAGAGTCCCAAGAATACATGGTAGAAGATATAAATGAGTTGTTCTGTGTGTTACTGTGATGAATGGGAATTGACAAGAGGGATTGTCTTATGACCCTGATGACCTTAATGGATATATACATGTCTCTATATTCTGATTCAGTCTGGTTTGCTTCTTTACACCACGAACCTTTGAAAAACTTTTGTAATATTTATTCAATGTAGGTACATATTTTCTTACTTAAGCCGGGCTGAGTGGCTCAGACGGTTGATACGCTGGTCATTTGCCACAAACTTGGCAGGTTCAGTCCTGGCTCAGACCGATGTTATTTGTAAGTGGTCAAAAAGTATGTCAGTCCCGTATCAGTAGATTTACTGTCACGTAAAAGAACTCCTACAGGGCAAAATTCCGGCACCTCGGCGCCTCCAAAAAATGTAAAATTAGTTATCGTGACGTAAAATAGATAACGTTATTGCGACCTTGAATGTATGTTCATAGTTCATGAACTACAAAATTTAAATGATCGACATCTAAGCATTACCGTTCAGGAAATATATTCCATAATTTTAAAAAGCCTAGTAATTATATAAATACCACGATATTTATATATTATTTTTTCCACCTAAATACAATTTAAAAACTAGAGTTATTTGAATATTTACAACTTTGTTGAAATGTTTCGCATTTAAAAAGAACGTACTCAAGAATGTGCGAAATATTTCTTAAGAAAACATTCCTTCCTTTCTGATCGTTGCCCTTCGCCTCAATATTTCTAAATGTTACACAATTAATTATTTAAAAATCCTAAATTACGTGTATCCAAGAAGATCGTTAAAAGCATGTTGTTCATAGGAATAAAGTAAACTACTCAGTAAAATTTAATGCAAATATCTTCCGTAGTTTATGAGTAATTCGCCAATTATTTTGACGTTGCACCAACACAGAAAGGTTTCATGGTGACGATGACATAAGGAAGGTTTAGGAATTGAAAGGAAATGGAAAGTGCATAAAATCGGTAAGGACACGTTTGAATGTCTCTTTGTAGGTGAACTACTTGGTTAATTGAAAACAATAAGTTAACTGTTCTCTGCATGTGTGCGACTGTATTCTTAGCAGTGCAGTGGTAGAGCAATGTCCTGTAAGACAAGCATGAGGCAGGCATATCTTGTCTATGACTCTAGAAACTTATTCCTATATTCTAAATTTTAGAGATAATTGTACAAAGTTCTACCTGAATTAAACCTCATTTTAATTCGGACGTAACGTTTAATTTTACTTAGAAACAGAAATTTTCAAAGTCTGAATTCCAGCGCGGATATCCTTAGGTAGGTTACACTTAATATTTTTGCACACTTGCAGTTGGTGCATGCCAGGAATATACTTTGTTTCCAGTTCTAAATTATTTGCTCAATCTCAGAACTAAATTGTTATAAATACAAGATTCACTGTTCACCATACTACAGAAAATGACTTCAAATTATCAGAAACACACTGGGCGCGAATTATAATATAATGTTCAATTAAGGGTGACTTAATAATGATAGTTTTGACTTGGACAATAAAACACTACAAAACAAATTCTAGGCAAAAGAAAGGAATATTTTTTTTCAATAAACATTAAAAGTTTAACTCAAGGACACATCAAATTCATTCATCATTATTACACATCACGTTATGAATTAAATGATATATATTAAATGAATACCCCAGTAACTGAAGGCCAGTTATTGAAATTATACAAAGAGAAATAGAATCCTAATGTGGCGTCAATGAACATTACAAACAGATCATTCAGCTATTCACAATATATGGCGAACACTGAAATAATGCTTTCACAAGATCTACGAAAGATAAACTTTGTATTCTTCTTGTAACACATTTCTATTACTTATCACTGACTAAAATCTGAAATACTATTCCCTGCTAAGGGACTAAATTGCGACATAGAAGGTCTCTTCTCTGATTGAAGTGGATCGCTTCCCATTAATTATACGCCTGGCTTATAGACAGCAAACGAGAGAAAAATACACCGCATTAATCTCTCGCAAGTGTCATCCGCACTCAGCCTGTTGTTATTGGCGGTTAGGAATGGAATATACTGTAGTCCAGAGTTTGTAATGAGGAACTATTCTACAATTGTTAGGAAACTTTGAAATATCTGAACTTTGAAATTAAATTTAGCAATTCAACAAGTAAGAGGCTATTCCCCGGATACAAACCAAAAATCTGAGATCCACTGGCTTCTCATATACCAGTATATATGTTGGGTATTCAGCCCGAAGGCTGGTTGGATCCTCAACAGGTCCACCATTAGCTGTCATTGATGACCTAGGTGTCACTGAAGAGGCGTACTATGGAAATGAGGAGTGAAGTAGTTTCCCGTTGCTTGAGTAATGGTCATTAAAACGACGATTCATTTGCAATTTACTTTAAGTGGCACCGACAGAGATAGGACTTATGGCGACAATAGGTTAAGAAAGGGCGAGGAGTGGGAAGGAAGCGACAGTGGCCTTAGTTAAAGTACAGCCGCAGCGTTTGTCTGGGGTGAAAATGGGAAACCACGGAAAGCCATCTACAAGGTTGCCGACAGTGGAGTTCGAATCCACTATCTACCGAATTCAAGCTCACAACTGCGCGACCCCAACTGCAGATCAAACGCGCTCTGTAGAAGTTCCACTTCATTCCCATGTTAGTCTTAAGAGAGAATGGTTGCTTCGTCGTACTTCCTCTTAAACAAGACTTGTCACCAACAACTAACCAGTTGATCCCACTTCCTCCCGAATATAAGTGCAAGCTGATACCTACGTGTCCGAAACCGCACACCACTTGCTTGGTGACGATTCATTTAGCTGTCCTGGACATTTCAATGAAGATCTGTACTACAGCGCGACATGCGAAGGAAAGAACACGACGGATACAGTTTGGAACTAAATCACTTGAGTTGTACAGACAAATCGAATTAGTTAATATGATCGCTATTGCTTGAACCCGTAGGTTCACTACATTAACACATTTTAATCTACGTAATGTTTAAATTAATAAATAAGAACCAATCAGGGGGAGCTGACCGTGGAAAAATACTTTGGCAATGAAGGCAGAGAGGCCGTGGGTGGCTACAATGCTAGTGAGAGGCGACAATACTGGCGTAGCAACGAAAATGTTTGCGTGACCCGTAACCAGTTTGTTCACCGATTTCTTTTAGAAGGTCGATTTGCATCCTAGCAGTTTCTACATCGCTTGACAGAATGGCGATATCATCAGCAAACGCTAGACAGTCGATCATCATCCACTTAGATTTTTCCCATTCTGAGTGGACTATAATAATAATAATAATAATAATAATAATAATAATAATAATAATAATAATAATAATAATAATAATAATAATAATAATAATAACAATAATAATAATAATTCTATATGTTCACTTACGATTAACAGAAAATAAATAATAAAATATTGCCGAAATTTATTTAGATTAATTATAAAATAACATATTATAGGTGATGAAATACCTTAAAATCACGTCCTACTGAACTCAAATTTCAAAAATTTCTCCAGATCCCTCGCTCGCCACTCATCCGGTACTGCACTCCCTTGAAAGTAATTCTTCCGACTCCCATTCTCCCGCCATCTATTGTACGTGGTATTAAAATTCAGCTACCACTTAAGATACGGACATATTGCACAGTGATATTCGAAATACAGGACGACAGATTTAATGATATTTGTTTTTTAATGATATTTGCTTTACGTTTCACTAACTACTTTTACGGTCTTCGGAGACGCCGATTTGCCGGAATTTAGTCCCGCAGGAGTTCTTTTACGTGCCAGTAAATCTACCGACACGGGGCTGTCGTATTTGAGCACCTTCAAATACCACCGGACTGAGCCAGGATCGAACCTGCCAAGTTGGGGTTAGAAGGCCAGCGCCTCAACCATCTGAGCCACTCAGTCTGGCCAAGACAGATTTGGCGGGAGTGAATCATTTTCTCACTTGTTTCCTATGGCCTTGTATATTAGCGGAATTTACATGTACTCCATTCGTATAGCATATTGGCGGAATGGTAAGCGTAAGAACCTACGGTTCCTTGGGCTCCGGGGTCGATTCCCAGTTGGGCCAGGGATTTCGGTTATTCTGGCCATGGATAGAGTGTTTGTGTTCATCATACTACATTTCTTTTCATATACATACAAATGACCACACGATCACTCGTCACAGGAGCACTCAATTGAGAATGCACATGGAGGTGACGTCAGGAAGAGAATCTGGCTGTAAAACTGGACTAAACCCACATCAAGTGCTGATCCTACTTAATTATGAAAGAGGTCTAGAAGGAGAAGAAAAGAAGCTGTGACCACCGTTAAGAATTTGATGGAAATAATTACCTGTTCATTCAGAATGGTTTCGAAATAGGAAGAGGGCAAGCAGATGCACATGATAGTAAATTCAGCTGTGCACTCACCTTAAAGGTGTTATCGTCTTATTTCACACTTCACCCTGCTCAGTTGAATAGAGTTATCTTACCACATTTATTTTTCACAGAACAAAATGAAATTTCGTCAGTCCTTGCTCGTTCTTACTCGTGTGTTAATATTTCACATGTCGCCTCTCACCGGTGTGGTGGTGCTATCTGTTTTAAGATAATGTAAAATCTGGTTACTATCCATACTAACAATAATTAAAGGAAAAATGAAGGGACCTGCACCTTCCGAGAAAGAATGCACCGGTAAAAGAAAGGGAAAAGGCTGTGTAGGACATAAAAATGAAAGAATCCCTTTGCCTCACATACCTAATAACATCAGAGTTGGAAGACAAAATGAGCTGACCAAGGAAAGAGAGGTCTGATATTTTGTAATTGAGTAGCCTGATTCCATGTAGTGGAAAACCAGTCAAAATCAGTGGAGGACCCATGTTCATCTATCTAAGCCGCTAGTTGAGAGACCTTGTTCGTGTCGTATTTTGAGTCCATTGGTTCTTGCGATTGGTGGCTCCGCCCCGTCTTGTACGGGTAGCGTGCCTGCCTCTTACCCGAAGGCACTGGGTTCGATTTCCGGTCAGGTCAGGGATCTTTATGTTTATCTGAGTGCTGGTTCGAGGTCCACTCAGCCTACGCTATTTTAATCGCAGAGCTAGTTGACTCTGAGGCAGTGGTCCCGGTCTGTAAAGCCAAGAATAACGGCCAGGGTGATTCGTCGAGCCAACCACACGACACCTCGTAATCTGCAGGCTTTCAGAATGAGCAGGGGACGCTTGGTAGGCCATGGCCCTCCGGGGGTGTTGCGCCAAGTGTTTGATTTTCTTTCTTTGTTTCTTGCGATTATTTTTATTCTCATTAGAGTTTTCGTTATTTGGCTTGTTGCTGTCCAAATTGTTAACGACATCTACTCCTCAAGGAAGGCTTAGAGTGGAGATAAAAGACTTATTATATTTAATGTAAATTTGATCTAATCATGCATTGTTCGAATGATCGAAATTTTTATTTTGATTTGCTACTGGGCTCAAATTTTCCTATTTTCCGAGTGATGTGACTCGATACTGTTCCAACATCTATCACCAGTGAAAAAAGAAACTTCTTAAGTAGTTAGTTCAGTGCTGAGAGGGTCTCATTTCGTACACACTGTATGCTCCATTACAAAGGACTTCCTAAACAGAATCAATGAGTTATGAGGTAACATGAGGTGAAAGTGTTTGTAACCTGTGTTTGAGTATCTGTTTTTCGAGCCAGGTGTATTCTGAGAACAACGAGTCATTATCGTCATCTTGGAAACGTGACCGGATATTCTGCGCTCTTGCCTGCATGCTTAAGGATGTGGTGAATGCTACTTCTCTCTAGTTCGTGATTGTGTGATTGTAAATTGTAATACACTCACGGGATACGCTGGCGTCAACTTGTAACTGTTATGGAATATTTTTTATTGCGTTGCGTTATCAGGGTTCTTAAATATAAAATTCATTACTCAAGTGGCGTGTTTTTTTATTAATTAACTACTATTCACAGTTATTTACGAGTTTACTCACGTTTCAGATATCAACTCCACATAGGGCGTCAAAATTCTGCTCTTTGACACGGTTCCTCAGAGAGCAGTATCGTTGCAAAACAGTTCACTTCACAACTAACAAGCCTCGTTCAACTCCGTATAGACGTCTGACGGACACACTCTTCACTGAATGACTCGTCACAGACTTGCGACCGTCTCGTAACTGATTTTCTTCACCCGCTACCGATTCACTCGCTGGCTTCTCTAGTTGTTTCCACTTCCAGATCACTCTGACTGCCTGCACAGGCTGCAGAAGGACCATCGAACACTTAGTCCAACAATTATGTGCAATATTTTCTGAAAATTTTATTTTTAAGCTACCCGGCAATGGCAGACAGTCATGAATAATAGCGGGAGTACTGCACAAAATAAAACTTGTGCGATGAAATAATGTAAATTTATATAAATGGAAATAATTTTATTTAAACCAAAATGTAGATGTCAATAAATGCATTTATGTTTTCTCTTACCTGCTTCGCTGACAGTCGATTGAAATAAAGTGTAGTTTGAAAGATTGTCAATATTTCCTGTACCGGGCGGTACACCTCTACTCCGGTCATTTAAAAGTTGCGCCAGTTGAAATTCCTCTTCTGGTGGAAATCTGAACTTTATCTACTCTATTGATTTTCTCGTTTCTCAGAAGATGTCACCACTTGGAAATTTTTGAGTTTGTGAACTGTGTCATTTTTGATGTGTCTTTGTTTCGCTTGAAGTAAGAAGTGTGAACTTTCTCTTCTAGAGGACACTACTGAAGAATTACGATAGTGCAACCTAGGGCGAAATCAAAGAACTATTTTGTTGGAGAAATTTTTATTTCAAGAGTTTGTTCTTTGTTAAATTTCTTTCTGTCATGGTTTAAGTTGGCTGTATACCCCTCTTTTTCCCCTTATTTTGGATCTAGCCAATCCCGAATTTCTTTAATTAATTTTCCACCAATAATGTGTTTCTTCTTCCTCTATGTAGGGGTTTCTTTTCCCTAGCCAATAAAAACTTTGAGGGAGGGTGTTTTATTTCCCCTAACGCCTAGAATCTTCCGCGAGAGGATATAAACTGCTGATTTTAGGGTCTCCAGGCCACTTCTGTTCCATCTTTCTGTGTATTAAGTACATAGCAGGAGGCGGGAAGCGCCTCTTTCTTCTTCAGCCGTTCAACACCAGGTAATGGCCTATTAATAACTTCTTTTCTTGCTAGGTCGGCAGTTTAACACTCGCGGCGGGTTCGAAGCATTTCCATCATGTAACCTTTTCCTAAAATGTAATTACTCTTTTCATCTTTTTCTTGTAAAGCTACATATTGGGATAGAGAGTGCTAACCCTCTCGAGCTCCCACTCACATTTGTTTTGAGGTGAACGTATTTTCTCAAACTATCCTTCGTTTATGTAATGTAAAGTGTTCTTCTCTAAGTCACCTCTGTAGTATGGGATTAGCCCTTGCGTTAGCGGCCCAGAGCCAGATTAGGTTTTAAAAACAAAGTGTATTAGGAGTGCAAGATCGCCTCCTCTCAAATTGTTATTTTAGAGGTCATGTAATCAACCTTCTTTTCATGTAATAAACCTCAGGAGGTTGGGTATTTTACCCCTGTGAATACGTCCTTAGAGGACAGCTTGAAGGTAGAGTTTGGTGTGGCCTTGTGATAGGCTTACAATTTTGAGAGCGGATCGCTCTTTGAAATTTGTTTCTGTATGCCTCGTGCAGGCTTTATGTGTAATGTTTGGAGCCAGTGCTCCTGGGCATGAATGGGGTTTTCTGCCCCTTGGCTAAAATTTTTTTTGGAGTAAGGCGAGGCTGATTGCCCGAGAGTTATGAAGTAAGGGCACTGAGCCCGAATCCAGTAATATTGTACCTACATTTTTGCTACTCTGTACCTGTTATAATTGTTATCTCTTGTTTTTGAAAAGAAAATATAACCTAGTTAAATTTTAAATTAATTTTACATTGCACGTTAATTTCGTAGCTTGAAACCCATTCACACCCGCACCTTCTTTCACCTCTACCTACCACGGATATCTCCGTAACAAGTGGTAGCAGAGCGTGGTTGAATGGGTCTCAATTTAGCCCCTTTTGACGGCTAAACATTGCTTTGATTCGAACTCTAATAATTTTCTCAGTTGCTGGAATTTTTTGAGTTTTTCAAAATTGTTCTGTCATCATGCCCGGCCCTCGCGATGTTCTCCTCCTTAACTACTTGCGCAAAGAGGAGTTGATATACGAGTTAACTATCAGAAATGTGCAATCTGGAGGCACGGTTGCAATCGACACCAACAAGCTTAGAGAGTCCCTTGATTTGCCCATTTCCATCCCCAATTTGGGAGAGAAAGAAATTGATGACTCTCTTTCCACGATCGTCGAGAATATTACCGGGCTAGCATCTGTAGTCAGCTTTTTTGATGAAAACGATCCGTCTCCTAATCAAATTAAGCGTGTGCAAGGCAGGCTGTATCACTTTGCAAATAGAGTTAATGATCTGTTGTCTCTAAAGGTGAATGACGTTCAGAGGAAGGACGCTAATACGCTCCTTGAAACTATTTCTGAATTGTCTAATAAGGTCACTCAATTGCTAACCGGCGAAGTTCCTCCCAAAACTGATCAACCCGCCACGGTGAATGTAGGTAACGAGGAAGAGCCTCCTCAGGGAGAAGTCAATAGGATAACCGTTGCTGCTCAAACTATCCCTGCCGCATCGAACAACGAATCTGAACGCCGTGCGTCATTGGGTAACATCCGCTCTGAATTAACTTCTTTGCCATTGAAACCTTTAACGACTATGTCACCTGGGTTCAGTAGCTTGCCTCATCCATTGGCAATGTTGCTTAGAGGTATCTCTAAGTTTTCCGTCAACACCACCAGTGATGTAATTTCATTTTTAAGATTTCTAGTGGAATTTCAGGATCATGCTCTTGTTTTTTCTCTTTCGCCATGTCAAATTTTGCAAATTATCTATCCGTATGCTATTGGTATTCTCTCTGATAAAATCGTAAGAGCCATTGCCGAGCAATCATCTATTGAGGATTTCCATGCCCATTTGCTAGCTAACTTCATCCCGGCTAGGGCCAGGTCCTCCCTGATTCAGAAGTACTATTACCGTGTACAGCGCTTGGATGAAAACTTGGCCGATTTCATTCAAGATATCAAATTCTACACTAGGGTGTTTGCTCTGCACTTTCCTGAAGATCAGATTGTGCAGGCTATTGTAGAAGGTATTTCGCCATCCTACAGGTCATATTTGTGTTTCGCGGCGTGTCCGCAAACCTTCTCTGAACTTGAAGCATTGGCCGTCTCAGCGGAAGGAGTTAGATACGCCGATTCTTTGCGTGTCGCGAAAGAACCCCCGCCTTCCTTTAGTAACACTCGGCCTCCACCTCGCCGACCAGTCAATCCCCGTAAATGTTATGCTTGCGGGTCGCCTGACCATCTGCGGAATAAGTGTCCTCTGATCAAGTCAAGTGGGACAAGGAATGGAGCAGGGTCATCACAAGGCTGTTTTAAGTGTGGGGCCTTCTCACATATCGCCAAGAATTGCCCAAACTCAAATAGCACCCCCTCCTGCTCAACTTCTGGTGCAAATTCCAGCTATGCCAATAATAAAAAGTGACTAGTGGCGTCGGCTGAGCCGACTAATCCATCTTCCCGAGACTCAGCCCCTAGTAAACAGGTTGTAAATGCAGAGAACGACCAGCCTTCAAATTCATCTTTTGAATGCCCTAAAGAGTGCCTTAGGATTGCGGCGGATACCCCCGCACCTGTTCCTTTTCTTAAGATTGAGTTAAATAACGAGCCTATAACAGCTCTCTTAGATTCAGGCAGTGTTTGTTCCATTATTTCGGCTGATTGGTATTCTAAATTGAAATCTGTTTGTAAACTCCCTGACTATGACTCATCTCCTGTTAAATATGTTTCGGCTAATTCATCTCCATTAGAAATTCTAGGTTCCTTACATGTCAAAATTCGGGTTTTTAAATTTACATGGAAGATCAAATTGTTTGTGGCCAAGCGTTTGTCTTGCCCCATCATATTGGGAGCGGACTTCATTTCTCACACTGGTCTTGTGCTCGATCTCCAGAGCAGGTCGTGCACTTTCAAATTTGCGTCCAATTGTAGAATTCCCTTGTTAAAGTGTAATTCTGTATCATGTTCATCTATTTCGCCTACCCAGGATGAGATGTTGTTAGACCTTAGACATCTACCTGAGGAGCAGGCTGATAGTATTCGGAAACTGTGTCAGTCGTTTCCCGAGGTGTTCTCTGATACTCTTGGTGTTACTGACCTTATTGAATACAAAATTGAGGTCACGGATTCGATTCCTGTCCGTTTTCCACCGTATAGGCTATCTCCACCTAAAATGAAGGCTCTGAAAGAAATCATCGATCAGATGTTGAAGGATGGTATTATTAGGCCCTCTAAGTCAGCGTATTCTTCGCCTATTTTTCTAGTCCCGAAACCCCAAGGAGGCTTCAGGCCTGTCATTGATTACAGGGCTCTCAATCGGAAGGTGGTGTTGCAATCCGTGCCCCTTCCCGACCTTCATTCTTGTTTTTCATGGTTTCGTAAGGCCAAGTTCTTCACGATCTTGGATTTGAATCAGGCCTACAACCAAATTCCCCTTGCCGAAGAGTCTAAACATCTTACAGCGTTTGCCACGGACTGGAATTTATATGAATACAACCGCGTGCCTTTCGGGCTCCCCACGGGGGCAGCTGTGCTCACTAGGCTACTAGATAGGGTCTTTTCCGACATCAAATTTGAGTACTTATATCACTACTTGGATGATGTCGTCGTATTTTCCGAAACCTTTGAAGAACATCTATATCATTTGCGAGAAGTTCTCAATCGCCTTCGTAAGGCTGGGTTAACTGTTAAGTTGTCCAAGGTTGCCTTTGCTAAGCCCTCTATGTCATTCCTAGGGCATATTGTGTCACCTGATGGTGTAGCAGTCGATCATTCTAGAACACAGGCCATCCGTGATTTTAAACCTCCCAAGGACATTAAAGGTATCGCCAGGTTCATTGGCATGGTGAATTTCTTCAGGAAGTTCATTCCTAACTTTGCTAATAGAGCGGCGCCCTTAAACCTTCTTCGTAGGAAAGGCATCAAATTCGAGTGGGGACCTTCTCAACAAGCCGCTTTTGAAGATCTTAAATTCGCGCTTTGTAATGCCCCTGTCCTTGCTATGCCTGATTTCTCGAAGAAATTCATCGTCCAAACCGACGCGTCGTCGTCAGCAGTAGCTGCAGTCCTTCTTCAAGAGACTGAACTAGGGAGGCGACCTATCGCCTATGCCTCTAGGACCTTGTCGGCTCAAGAAGCCAAGTATTCCATCTATGAGCTCGAAGGTTTGGCAGTCTTATTCGCCTTAGAAAAGTTCCGTCTCTATCTGGAACACGTAAAATTCGACCTGGAGACAGATAATCAAGCCTTAAGCTGGGTCTTAGGTAGGCCGCGTCGTACTGGTCGTATAGCCCGCTGGGCTATTCGTATTTCCGCCTTCCAGTTTGATGTTAGACATATCAGAGGTACTGAAAATGTTGTTGCTGATGGACTCAGCCGTATGTTTTCTAACGACGTCGAGACCCATGAACCTGTCGACAGTTCATCACCTTCCGAGTCCATTCTATCTGAGGTTAATGCCATCCTAACAGATGCTCCCATGCTCTTTAGGGATATCGAGAAATACCAACGTGAAGATCCGACGCTGGGTCCGATAATGGAAACCCTTTCTTCTGGGGAAAATGTCGTCCCTTATGTTCTGAGGAATGGTGTTTTATGTTGCCCATCGAGGCATGATAAGATGATGAAGGTTGTCGTGCCAGCGGTTCTTGTGCCTATGATCTTCAAGTATTATCATGAGACCCCATTAGGAGGGCATCTTGGAATCTTTAAAACCCGTGAAAAAATTCGTGAAATGTTCATTTGGAAAGGTATGGACGGTGAAATCCGTGAACTTGTAAAAGCTTGTAAATCTTGTTTGCTTAGTAAACCCACCATGTCCACCAAGGTAGGCCTTTTGTCTTCGCATCAAGCGTCGCGCCCCATGGAACGCCTGTATATCGATTATGTTGGACCCTTGCCCCAGTCAAAGGGTAATGCTAACAAGTTCATCTTTGTGTGCGTAGATGGCTTTACTAGATTTTCTTGGTTATTTCCGACTAAGCTGGCTACCGCTCAGTCCACCATTACTTGCCTAAATTCTATTTTTGCTTCTTTTGGTCCGTGCCAATACATTGTATCTGATAATGCTAAAGCTTTTACATCAAATCTGTTTCGTAAATTCTGTTTTGACTTGTCCATCTCTCATGTAACTACATCTGCTTATTACCCTCAACCATCTCTGGCTGAACGGGTTAACCGTAATCTCAGGTCCGCACTTATTGCCTATCATCATGAAGATCATTCTAGGTGGGACACGTCCCTGCATTGGTTAGCTTTTGCTTTGAATTCGGCGGTTCATGAATCACACAAATTTACTCCAGCTTCTTTGATGTTTAACTTCGTTCCCAACACGCCGCTCTCTAACCTCTGGTCTCTGAATGACATTCTGCCCGAGACAATAGATCCGGACAACATTAAAGATCTTTGGAAGAAGGCTAAAGCCAATCTTAAAGTATCTCATGAAAAGGTTAGGGAAAGGTATGATCGTGGACGGAGACCCACCACTTTGAAGGTAGGTGACCAGGTTATGGTCAAAAATTTTGTTCCCGCGGGCAAGCTTGCCCCCAGATTTCATGGGCCTTGTATCATTCTCGATTTTCTTACGCCGGTTACCTTATTGCTAAGTAACCCAGCCACCGAGAGGATATTTAGAGTTCACCTGTCCCAGGTGAAACCGGTGTAATTTCTGTGTTAACTTGCTTCATACTATTTTGAAAGGATATGAAGGTTATATTTTTTTTTTTTTTTAGTTTCACTTTTAAGGCATTCTGCCCCTTCTGTAATATTTTGGTTTTAGATGTAAGCCTTGTGTAAAACCTGCCCCGACCCGTTAAACTGCCATCCTGTTCTTGCCACGGCCATTGCCACGCTCCCGTCTCCTGCTCCACCTTACACTGTGGCTTCATAATAGTAAATGCCATGGATATCTACACGCCGCTGGCCCCTCAACCTCTCCACAAGCCTGTACCCTCAAAGAAGATGATTGTCCAACACAATTCTGCCGCCTAGCTTTAATGTTTCAGCGCCCCCGCAGCCGCGCAGCGCCGTGCAGCGACTGGGGAGGGGGATGGGCCCCCTCCTCTCCAGCGAGGACGACATGTGCACGGCGAGCCGGAGCTCTCCTCCCGGCCAAGGCTGATGTGCGGCGCACGACCTGCTACATGCCCGCAGCCTGTATCTGTTCACCGCGGGCGCGGCGTACTTCAACACCTCTGCTCCCCTCATAGTGCGGGCGAGCGGTATCTCAGGGTACTTGAGGGGTCCGAGCGGCCTCCGTTGGACGCAAGCTGCAACGGCCGGTCTGGCCATCCGACTCAATCTACATCAACTACATGGACAGTCACCATAAGCAATAACTACACTTGGGAATTCAACAACAATATTTGGTGGACATTGCAAAATTTTTCTTCACCTTTAAGTATTAAAAGTTTATCTTCAGAAATTCAAATTCTACAAACATAAAGACTTTCATTCACCTGCAACAACAGCATTTTGAAACTGAATTAAGAAATCTTGTAAATGATACTGCAAACTATCTTCACATTCACATTAAAACTTGGACCTTACTTTCAGTCAAAAGTTATGCTCTTCTGTGTTACCCCTTGGAGGAACTTTTGGGGGGGGAGGTCTGTACCGGGCGGTACACCTCTACTCCGGTCATTTAAAAGTTGCGCCAGTTGAAATTCCTCTTCTGGTGGAAATCTGAACTTTATCTACTCTATTGATTTTCTCGTTTCTCAGAAGATGTCACCACTTGGAAATTTTTGAGTTTGTGAACTGTGTCATTTTTTGATGTGTCTTTGTTTCGCTTGAAGTAAGAAGTGTGAACTTTCTCTTCTAGAGGACACTACTGAAGAATTACGATAGTGCAACCTAGGGCGAAATCAAAGAACTATTTTGTTGGAGAAATTTTTATTTCAAGAGTTTGTTCTTTGTTAAATTTCTTTCTGTCATGGTTTAAGTTGGCTGTATACCCCTCTTTTTCCCCTTATTTTGGATCTAGCCAATCCCGAATTTCTTTAATTAATTTTCCACCAATAATGTGTTTCTTCTTCCTCTATGTAGGGGTTTCTTTTCCCTAGCCAATAAAAACTTTGAGGGAGGGTGTTTTATTTCCCCTAACGCCTAGAATCTTCCGCGAGAGGATATAAACTGCTGATTTTAGGGTCTCCAGGCCACTTCTGTTCCATCTTTCTGTGTATTAAGTACATAGCAGGAGGCGGGAAGCGCCTCTTTCTTCTTCAGCCGTTCAACACCAGGTAATGGCCTATTAATAACTTCTTTTCTTGCTAGGTCGGCAGTTTAACACTCGCGGCGGGTTCGAAGCATTTCCATCATGTAACCTTTTCCTAAAATGTAATTACTCTTTTCATCTTTTTCTTGTAAAGCTACATATTGGGATAGAGAGTGCTAACCCTCTCGAGCTCCCACTCACATTTGTTTTGAGGTGAACGTATTTTCTCAAACTATCCTTCGTTTATGTAATGTAAAGTGTTCTTCTCTAAGTCACCTCTGTAGTATGGGATTAGCCCTTGCGTTAGCGGCCCAGAGCCAGATTAGGTTTTAAAAACAAAGTGTATTAGGAGTGCAAGATCGCCTCCTCTCAAATTGTTATTTTAGAGGTCATGTAATCAACCTTCTTTTCATGTAATAAACCTCAGGAGGTTGGGTATTTTACCCCTGTGAATACGTCCTTAGAGGACAGCTTGAAGGTAGAGTTTGGTGTGGCCTTGTGATAGGCTTACAATTTTGAGAGCGGATCGCTCTTTGAAAGTTGTTTCTGTATGCCTCGTGCAGGCTTTATGTGTAATGTTTGGAGCCAGTGCTCCTGGGCATGAATGGGGTTTTCTGCCCCTTGGCTAAAATTTTTTTTGGAGTAAGGCGAGGCTGATTGCCCGAGAGTTATGAAGTAAGGGCACTGAGCCCGAATCCAGTAATATTGTACCTACATTTTTGCTACTCTGTACCTGTTATAATTGTTATCTCTTGTTTTTGAAAAGAAAATATAACCTAGTTAAATTTTAAATTAATTTTACATTGCACGTTAATTTCGTAGCTTGAAACCCATTCACACCCGCACCTTCTTTCACCTCTACCTACCACGGATATCTCCGTAACATTTCCTATCGCACCGATTTTGCTGCTCTACTAACAGACTTCCAACTATCCTTTTAACATAGAGAAATAATGTAAAAAACAAAGGTGTCCATATACTGGGATGGCTAGGAGTTACTTCGGCAACTTGTCCGTCCACGCCGTCAATTGGGTGAGAATACCTTCCGGACGTTCTAAATGATGATACAAACGGACTTTTGACCCCACCAAATATCACTCTCGGGGTGTTTTGACGTACAAAATCAACACAGTAGCTTTACACAAATAATAATAATAATAATAATAATAATAATAATAATAATAATAATAATAATAATAATAATAATAATAATAATAATGTTATTTGTTTTACGTCCCACTAACTACTTTTTAAGGTCTTCGGAGACGCCGAGGTGCCGGAATTTAGTCCCGCGGGAGTTCTTTTACGTGCCAGTAAATCTACCGACACGGGGCTGTCTTATTTGAGCACCTTCAAATACCACCGGACTGAGCCAGGATCGAACCTGCCAAGTTGGGGTTAGAAGGCCAGCGCCTTAACAGTCTGAGACACTCAGCCCGGCTTTACACAAATAGAGGTATTTTTTTCATTGCATATCAAAGTATATTTTCAGAACCAGTGATTTAGGGGATAGGCCTATTTGAGGAACTGTCTGCATTTTTTTGCGATTGATCTAAGACCGGCTGGTCGGCTGGCATTCCCCACACCTGCAGCCCACCTGGCCGTCTAGCTCGCTTCCTGTCTTCCTTTATCTTTTGTTTACTACTATTTACATTGCCGATACTGACGATTTTCCTATTTTTCTCATTATTTGCTTGTTTCCCTTGTTTACCTTTATTTAAATTTGCTATTTCAAGATGACACAAATAACCAGTCCCAGAACCAGTAAAAATAAACAATTAAGGTTTAAATTCCCCGACCCGGCCTTTATCTCAGAGCTAGCATTTTTGCACATGTGGCCCTTCTCCTCTTGAAGTGCGATATAAACTTGTCGATGGTCTTGACGGTTTGTCCCTCTGAATCTATTCTGTACCCAATTTATGGAGATATATAGCAAATCTAGCCTTGCTAACTACTTGGCCTGCCAACTAATCACGGGTGCTGGTAAGTGACTGTTCTTCGATCACGGTTTTCAGAACATCTTTATCTCTAATGGAAGGGCCGACTTTGTTACGATTGTGAGTGTGCAAGGAATCAAACATGTTTCCATATGCAGCAATTCTTAGAAAGTAGCAATCCACATGACGTGATAATTACCTATTCTAATATTAAAAAGAGGAAACATTTGTATATTTGTTTGTAACGGATAGACTCAAAAACGACTGAACCGATTTTAAAAATTACTTCACCTATAGAAAGCTATATTGCCAATGAGTAACATGGCCTGTATTTTATTTCCAAAACAATTCGAAGGGGGAGGGAGCAAGAGGAGAGACGTAAAAATATAAAAATAATAGGCTAATATAGGCGAAATCGAATTCGTCGTATAAGGACGAGACAAAGTTCATTTTAAGCCCCTTGACGCAAAGAACCAAACTTGGTTAGCTCTACGGGCCCGAAAACCATGGTTATAAAACATAAAACCAACCGTTATGGAGATATTGGCACCAAACTACCCCTGCTCTAGGAATCGGATAAAGAAATGAACTGCCGTAACCATGGCAACGTCAGCTCCAGGATTCTACAGCAGCGAGATTTTCTACAATATATCACAGAAACCTAACATGTTACAGACATAAAATTTGGTATTTGGGACCTCCTTTAAAATAAAAGAGCAAACATTTTTGTTTTCAGAAAATCCACTTAAGGGGTGAGGGGGGGGGGGGGGTGAGGTTAAATGAAGTGAGGAAGTAGTTGATTTTTTTAATATGAGGATACATATAAGTCTCAGAAACTGAAGATAATACAGTCGTTAAAATTGGTAGGCCCTACTTGGAATCTTTTAAAATAAATGAACACACATTTTTTGGAAAATCCACTTAAGGGGTTTAAAAGAATAAAAAAGTGGGTGAATCTTTAAAATGAGTATCTTCTTTTTCTACTACCGGTTTTCCCACACCTGTGGGGTCGCGGGTGCGAACTGTGTCGCACATATGAATTTGACACTGTTTACGGCTGGATGTCCTTCCTGACGCCAACCCTATGTGTAATTACTATTGCGTATTCCTGTTGTGATTGGTAACGTGGTGTGTTGAGTGAATATTCAGAGGAGAGTGTTGGGACAAACAAACAACCTGTCCTCGATCCGGAAGAATAAATACACTTGTTTAAAATCCACGACCCAGCCCGGAATCGAAACCGGAATCCTATGAACCGAAGGCCTCAACGCTGAACACTCAGCCAAGGAGTGGGGCAATTTTTAAAATGAGTATATCTACAGTATATCTAATAAATTTAACATGTTACAGGCGTTACAGTTTGTATTTGTATTATCCTTTAAAAATAAAGGAACACGTCCTTTTTGTCTTCGGAAGATCAACGTAAGCTGGGGATCGAAAATAAGTGAAGAATGAGTTGAATTCTCCTTATGAGGAGACTTATATCTCAAAAACTAAGATGTTACAGACGTGAAAATTGGTATTTGGAATCTTCTTTAGAAAAAACAAAAAAAAACCTTTTTCCGACTTAAAAGAGGACTGTTTCTCATACGTAGACTTCCATGTGGCATGTTCCGGATTTAGCTCTGCCAGTAGCCTGGTCATCTTAGCCGCAAAAGGGAACGCCACAAACGCGGATTACAAAGAGGTTCTGGGGTAAATGAAATGCAATTTTTACGATGAGTTTTTACACTTGAGGGATTTTCATATACTGTCTTAGTGCAATACCGAGGAACAAATAATTTTTATTAAATTACGAAATCCTCGCTAGCAAAACCGTGGGTAACTGCTAGTTTAAAGATATATTTGCAAGCTATCCGATAAGAAACAGGCTGGGACCAATGAGAGGTCAGTAGAAGGAATAAGAATAATATTTAACCAATATTATATATTCTTTCTACTTGAAAGACAATCAGAACAAAACTCAATATTCCATGACATGGCGTAGTATAAGAAGAAAGTTTTGAATAGAAATAAAATAGTTACAAGGAAACCCTAGACCACTTACAAAATGTTATATTAGTTGAGGCATTCAAAAGGACATAGCAAACGTCAAGCCTCAACGGAACGAGAAAAATGAACACAGTTTGAAAATAAACAAGAAGAAAAGGAGGGCGACAGGGAGGGACAAGGACGGGATCACAACTATGGGAGTCGCCCAAGCACATTAAGATGCAGAGTACAAAGTCAGTTCATAGTAGGTTTGCTAAATTCAGGCCTCATATTCATTCATTTAAACCTCTTGTGTCTGTTCATTGTTTCGATGCCATTATTTTGTTAAAAAGAAACACTCATGTAAACTGAAACTAGCCATGGAGACGAAGGTAAAGTTAGGCCCTGATTGTCAAGATCCACTACGCAAACAACAATAATAATAATAATAATAATAATAATAATAATAATAATAATAATAATAATAATAATAATAATAATAAATAAAGCACTCTGTTGTTCACCCAGTGTAGTAGAAATTAAAACAGTTTCCCAGCGGAGTACTGGAAACCCGCTGGACGACTCTCCAACCTCACTCGGTATCAGCGCTGGATTGATGACCAAGGGATCGGTGGACAGATTTATAGCGCCACAGAAAGTTCGTGAAGGAAACGCACATTGCTTCGAGAAACAGCAGATAATGACGCAGCGAGTGACGTAACCCAGTGATAGATCAGTACACAGTGAGATGTCCAGCAGGTCGGGCGCTAAGCGAGGCCGCAGCGAATGTACAAGGCCGAATACATGAGTGTTGGTAGCGGCGAGTAGAGCAAGACAAGTGGAGTTCGTGATAACAGCAGCCGTAATTAGGTGAGTGGCCGTTACAACTTAATGAGGTTTGTCTTGAGTGCAAGTATTTCCTTGCTGATACTGCTCTCAAACTCCCTTTATCTTATGCCTCACATTTTTCTTTGCCTATTCTCTAAACATTCGAATCCTTACTCTAAAATAATTTACTAAACAATCGAATTGCGATTTTGGTGTTGCACATTTTCGATGATAATTTGGATATCTGTAAATTATATAATATAAAACTATATTAATACTCTATAGGGAATTGTTTCAATTAAAACCAACAAAATAAAATTTTGACTTAGCACCCTCCATTGAGCATTTATAGGAACGTATTATTTCAGCACAAATTGCACGGCTGAGCAGGTTATGTCGGAATCAGAATTGCATATCGATCACTTCAAATTCCTCTTTGTTAAACTGCTCGCTGATTACGGTAGAACTGAGAATTAATTAAACGAGAGAGAAAGGAGATAAATAGCAAAGCAAATCATTGGAACGTGGCCCGCTAATCCCTCGGAACATCTATGGACGACTTTACTTATCCAAGGACTGAGCGAGTTGGCTACATGGTTAGATCTGTGTAGCTATTACCTTGTATTTGGGGGATAGTGAGTTCAAACTCCATCATCGACAACCCTGATGTTGGATTTCTCTGGTTTCCCATCCTCAGTCCAGACAAATACTGGGGCTGTACCTTAGTACAGCCTCGGCAGGTCAACCGAGTAGAGGGGGTTCGATTCCCACCACATCCATCCTCGAAGTGATTTCCTGTGATTTCTTGTGATTTCCCACTTCTCCTCCATTCAAATGCCGGGATGGTGCCTAACTTAAGGCCACGGCCACTTCCTTCCCTCGACCTTTTCTATTCTTTCCGATCTTACCATCCTACACGGCCCATGTTCAGAACAGCAAGTGAGTCCGAGGGAAAAGCGAACCCTGAAGGGTAACCAGATTAATAATAATAATAATAATAATAATAATAATAATAATAATAATAATAATAATAATAATAATATGAAAAAGAACAATTAAAACGATATAAAATAATTTACAAAAGAACAATAGTGCAAACCTCTACAAAACGTTTGTAATTAAGGTGCATGGATATAAACCGATGTGTAGGAACTTCAAATGTGAAGACGGAAAAATAATGCTAAACCATACAGACAATATTAAACTCTTAGCTGAATACTTTAAGAATCTTCTAAACTGCCCTGATCCAGAGGATACTTTTTAATTTTAATGAGGTGCTGATCTAGTACCTTCTTCGGAACCTGCAGATAAAAAAAAATAAAAAATAAAATTCTTTAAAGACAACAAAGCAAGCGGTAATATAATAATTTCGTGTGGCTATTTCTAGTCGAGTGCAGCCTTTCTTTAAAAGCAGACCCTCCGATGAGGGTGGGCGGCATCTGCCATGTGTAGGTAACTGCATGTTATTGTGGTGGAGGATAGTGTTATGTGTGGTGTGTGAGTTTTAGGCATGTTGGGGACAGCACAAAAACACAGCCCCTGGGTCATTACAATTAACCATTGAAGATTAAAATCCCCGACCTGGCCGGGAATCAAACCCGAGACCCTCTGAACCGAATGCCAGTACGCTGACCATTCAACCAACGAGTCGGGCAAACCAAGTGGTGAAGATAACATAGTAGCAGAAACGATCAAATGGCTCCAGAGAGTCTAATAGAAAAACTGGATTGATTCTTTAAAGAAAATTTGAAAAAATGAGTAAATCTCGGACTACTGGATAAATGCACTTATACACCCACTCGATTAGAAATGGGATAGAACGGAATCGAACCATTATAGGGGGATCTCTCTCGTATCTGTACGCTAAAAGAACCTATGTAAATTGCTACTGAACAGAATTCAACCAATAATAGACCTGTGGATAACAAATCTTAAATTAGAAATCAATCTTACACAACACAAGAGGTACAAAACGCGATAGAGTAGCAATGTTTGCAGATTTCAAAAAGGCCTATCATTCCATCCGTAGTTCTCTCTCTGAAATATTAAAGAGTTCAAAAACTGTGAACATCATTCAAGAAACACAGACTTAAGACCTTCTCAAAAGTCAAGCTGTTAGGTGAACTCTCAGAAGCATGATAATCAATCAATCAATCAATCAATCAATATCGTATTTAAGAATATATGAGTCGCGAACTGTATCCACCCGAGACTGTAATGCGGAAGGATGATGCCAAAATTGTCAGTAGGCTGAATATTTAACTAAAGATCACGGGATCCATGTCTAAATACGGTACCACTGTCAATATTTTTTTCCGCAGGTCAACCAACGTGAGATAGTCATGAGGTCGATATTTCTCTGCTACCATCCTGAAGGCACTAATGCACTGTAAACATATGCTGCAAACGATTCTGAACACTATTATCGCTCCCGATATGAGGCTATAGATCCATAGGAAAATATGGTATACGGTCAGTCATTTATCGTACATGAGTCAATAATAGTAGTAACAGTAATAACAGAAAAAACTTAACAATCACTGTTTAGCTCTTCTGAGAGATGTTTGTGTGGCTTAGGTGATTATAAATACGAAGTGCATGTCAAATATATTTCATTCGTTTATAAATACCTAAATGAAATGAATAAAGAAAAGACTAAAACATAGGCTATATAATTAAAGAAAATGGGAACGTTTCACGAAAATTTTCAATGATCAGAAAATCAATACGTATAGCTTTATAGGAATAAATATAAATCTATATTAATTCCTATTTAAATGAATATTATAAGGTGATCAGGTTTCCTCTTCATAATAAATCTCAGGTGGACATTTTCTAGGTCTTCAAGTATCTTATTTGAGTATTAGGTCATGAACGCGTCGATTTATTCTTCACTACTTCAATACTCCATTTTCCCGGCTTCACTTCTTTGTAATTATTCTGTATTTGTGGAATGGTCTTTACTCAAAATGCACGTAATATCCTGTAATGGTACATCGATTGTGTTGAGGTGAACTTATTTGGTTTCGCATCGTTAGCCCAGTTCCCTTGATGGCAATTCTACCCGGTGTTACAAAGCATCGTTTACAGGACTCCACGCCAAGAAGTAAGCACTTAACAATTTCCATTTAAATGAGAGCTATCTCTTTCTGTGTAACTGTCTCGGGACACTTTGTAAGCCTACCACTTAGTTCCTCTCGCCGGAGGAAAAATGTTATCTCTTCTACTTAGAGCTGAGTAACAGCACACAATTTTGTAACAGGGATAAAAGGGCGATTCTTGGTGCCTAGAATATAAAAGCAAGCAATCTATGGTATTTGTTGATACCAGGATCATAGCTACGACACTTCCAGTTTTACGATGAATCCGAGCTACGCTGATGTGGCGTTGAATTTCAAAAGTTTTGCTTATATTGCCAAAGATGAGAAATACGGTCGCCATGCTTCAGAAACTAGTAACTATGTCATTGATCTATCCTGCCCCAAAAATATTTCTGTCTCAGTAGAACTTATAATTGAAATTTCTAACTACTACAAATGAATACTGATGTCTCATGGGACTTCACATTACTTTCCCCCTACTCTTAGCATTAATAATCCTAAAACACTTTTCGGTGGAAGGAATTCCATCCCTATGAAGAATTTAGCCTCAATACTGAGCAATAAAAATTAAGCAGGAACTAACTTCCTTACACCTTAATATAAAGGTACATTGACCTGCGTACTAATCAGTATTTCTCTCTATGTGTTTCAGGTGAGTACTGAGGCTGTCCTGAGTAAAGACGTCGATCTGCCTGAAACTGGTACGTACTAAAGTACCATTTCATTGTAGTTACCGTTACGGTCATGAGACAGTGATCAATCCAGACTCACCCATTATTCATATTGTCCGTTGTTATTTTATTCTGCCAAAGTCTAATTTATCATCACCGCAGTATATACTGATACATACTTAAAATATCAAGTGAATATTATGACCTAGACAATGGTATAGTATTCCGAAGAAATAAATAGATCACTCAGTTTATATTCTTTCTCAAATATATGTAATGAATATACTGTGCGAAGAATATAGTAAATGGCTTGTTCGTAGGCTGTTGTGGTTGATTTTATTGTTGGTTAATGTCATCAATTTATAGGCTGATTTGACGCTACTTTTCATGCCATGCACTTCAGCTCTAACTAATATTCTATCTCCCGCATCTATTTTGAATCTGTTTATCACATTAACTTTGTGAACTTCTTACCCCCTTCAGTCATCTCAGAACGCACTGAAGAAGTCCAAGATGACTCAGAAAATATCATCAATCATTCTCTAGTCCTGGAAATCGTTCTCATCTCACCTTGCGGATGGAGACAGTAAAATACGAGTACATGAACGGTATCCACTATATATCATAACATGCAACCTAAAAAGAAACTTTCAGGGGCTATGAATTTAGGAGTGCGATGAGACGAACAAGGGAACCTTTGCAGAGTCTGGTATTGATTCCTCTTACTTGCGACAGGCTCTTCATTTTAATTAGTCTCATCCGACCTCTCTGGTCAAGTATTACTCTCTTCCGACACCAATGGTATAACGTTTTGGAGACATAGAGTATCTTCTATTTCCATATCCTTTGTGGTCTTTCCATTCCTTTCGGTTATACCCTCATTTTTTGAAGGACTGCAAAAGTTCCTTTCTTTTATTATTTGCTTTACATCGCACCGACATAGATAGGTCATATAGAAACGATGGCATAGGAAAGGGATAGGAAAGGGAAGGAAGCGCCCGCGTCTTTAATTAATGTACACCGGGCGAGTTGGCCGTGCGTGTAGAGGCGCGCGGCTGTGAGCTTGCATCCGGGAGATAGTAGGTTCGAATCCCACTATCGGCAGCCCTGAAAATGGTTTTCCGTGGTTTTCCATTTTCACACCAAGCAAATGCTGGGGCTATACCTTAATTAAGGTCACGGCCGCTTCCTTCCAACTCCTAGGCCTTTCCTGTCCCATCGTCGCCATAAGACCTATCTGTGTCGGTGCGACGCAAAGCCCCTAGCAAAAAAAAAAAAAAGAATTAATGTACAGTTCAAGCATTTGCCTCGTCTAAAAATCGGAAACTTTGGAAACCCATCTTCATGGTTACCGACAGTGGGGTTCTAACCCACTATCTACCGAGTTCAAGCTCACACCTGCGTGACCCCGACCGCAGAGCCAACTCGCTCGGTAGAAGTTCCATTTCCTGTTAGTGTTAAAAGAGGAAGGTTGCTTCGTCGTACTTCCTCTGAAACAAGACTCGTCACCACCAACTCACCAAGTTGATCGCGGTTCCTGTCTACCCATTTCACTTTCAACATTCTTATGTAACACTGCACTCCATTATATTATCTACTTTTACCTACCAGTTATTGCCGAATATGTTTAATTTAGATTAATTTATTTCATCTTGTAATCTTATTCATCACTGCATCCCTATTATTTTATTACTCTATCATCTGCAAACACAAATATAATACCTATTATTTAGCGTATGCTAGGCTACACATATATTACAGTTATGTATATAAACAGAATTTGTAAGAAACAAGAAGCATTGGTGTCTGTTAATGACGCAGCATAATTAAAGGTTTAGTTCTTTAAGCCACAGTATTCCTCCTCCTGTTTGTCTGAGAGTTTCTTCAACTTCTTAGATAAGCCCGCAACTTTTAGTCGCTCGCAATTTGGAGAATTACTGTTTGTCGTGGTGCGCCACAGTCACGCACTGGTGTTGAAATATACTTCCATGTTCCATGGCTTGTACTGACTCTATTCGGAGCTGTCCACTTATTAGGAAATCCGCTGACAAGTTGGTCACCGGGGAATATGTTTTGAAGAGAAACGTCTGTGGTGGTTGTCCAACGATCTCTCCATTCCTTCAAAGTATCGAAGTTGTGAGTTAGTTGTCCTGTTGGCAGAATCGCGTAAGCGAGAGGAACGTGCCTTTAAACCTCTATCCTTTGAAACGAGGGGTGTCTTCTAGGACAGACCACTTGTAAGTTAGTGCAGATTTCCTTGTACTCTCTAATGAGGGCATTTGTGCTTCTCAAATTAGGTGGAATCATGCCTGACCGAACTGGGAGCAAATGAAATTGTGCGAACTGGATCGTGCAGGATTTAGACGTATACTTGCATTCAGCATAGGGTTCCTTTACGTTTGTAGGTTTAACCTTAATGTACTCCACACGTGACATCTGAGAGGAGCTAGGAAAACAACAAGTCCGGCTGCTGGACCCATATTTCAAAGATCTCCCAGCAATAACACTTAAGACAACCTCACGGAAATAGGTCATTTCAAAACTATTCAAAAGTAAATATTAAACTTTCAACTCGTATCTGGCAACTTTATATAATGACAATTCGGCAAAGCTTTTCTTAATGGTTTCTCCTTTAAATAGCTTGGCGTTGTTCAAGTTCTTTATACTGTTAAAGTGTGCGCCCTCCGAATATTGAATTTCTTAGTTTCAACACTATCCATTTTAGTTGAAGCCATTGAATTTTATTCATCCACATTTTTATTGTTATTGTTTAAAGGGTCCTAATATCTAGGTCATCGGCCCACTTTATCTCGAAATGGCCACATACTGAAAACACTCTTGTTAAATAGCCATTGTAATTCTTTCCTGCCTTGAATGAATATTGTTGTATATATACGGAGTCGAACATTCATAACTAAAATTATAAGTCATCCATGTCAAATTTACATAAAGAGTCATTAAATGAGCTGCTACAAGCCCCTTAAATGAATCACAGTAGTATTGTAATGTGTTGAAGGGGTAGTAATGTATCCAGTTCGGACTTGGATAATGAGGCGTACAAACCATGACAAGGAGTGGGGTCGCCTTGCTTTGTTTTCCTCACTAGGCCAGATAGTGCTATTGTAGCAGAACTATCCATACGAGCAGTACCTTTCATAACAATTATGAACGGATCGTCTATCAAGGCACAGAACTTGGCATTAATAATTTTCATCATCCTTTGGGATTTCGTCTTTTCTCTCGTTAGAGAATCTATAACAACCTGGGACTCTACTTCAAGACACTTGCTGTATGTCTTCACATCACATAACTGATTAGAGTGGCAGCTTGTCGTTGAAATGTACTTCCCTCGGAAAATTGATTGTTGTGCTTTTATTTTCAATACAGGAAGGTACTCACATCCTGCCATTATTTCCGTCACACACTTCATGCTTGTGAGCTCTGAGTATTCTAGTTTCTTTTACCTCGACAACTAAATCGTTCTGTTACCCTAGGTAAGAAATTACACAAATGATGTTGGCCTTTAAAATCACAGAATAACTCAGCACTCTGTGAGATTACATCAAACATTTCTCACATCATTTCCTTCCATTCTGAACACATCTCAATTTCATAATGACACGAATAATCCACTAACTAGAGGAAATATGATGAATGATATTCCCTCTTCAGCTTACATACTTAAATGCGCATTGTGAAGCCAGCCACAGGAGTTGGGAGTATTTGTTATTTGAAATCAACTTCGTTATACAGAGACCAACAAACTACAGTTTACGGTAAACCCAAGCGAGGCGTGTATAGGACAAGCTATATTCAGCCAGAATCCTCCCCGTTCTTTCTGCTGGAAACAGCCGCTGTTCTCTTAAACAAGAAAGAAGTATGAATCAACCTCATTGTCATAACAAGCAGAAAGAAATGAAAAGCAGACAATGATTAACTTTTCCTGCTTAAATATCATAGTAGCTGCAATTCAGGAGAGACATGGCTCAAATTCGAAACTTTTACAATTTACAACTTATCACAACCAAATTTTAAAAAAAACAGTTACCGAACTCGATAGCTGCAGTCGCTTAAGTGCGGCCAGTATCCAGAATTCGGAAGATATTGGGTTCGAACCACACTTTCGGAAGCCCTGGAGATGGTATTCCGTGGTTTCCCATTTTAACACCACGCAAATGCTGGGGCTGTACCTTGATTAAGGCCACGGCTGCTTCCTCACCACTCCTAGCCCTTTCCTATCCCATCGTCGCCATAAGACCTATCTGTGTCAGTGCGACGTAAAACAACTTGTAAAAAAAGCAAAAAACAATCATATATTAATACGATCGAGCACCACACACAATTTGACGTTGATTATTTAGTTTGTTACTATGTTATTAACAAATAATATTTTTTTTTGTATGTTGCATGAAAAATGCTTCTTGCGGCTCATTTTCCATTATTTTTGTATTATAATTTTACACACTTGTCAAAAATACTTATTAATAACAATTCTGGGTTTTGCGCTCAGGTATCTATTGGAGATATAAGTTTCCAATTGTTCATTATTAATACAACAGGCAAATTTCTAGTTTGTTGCTATCTTAAGAATAAAAATATGAAGTTAATATTCAGCTGATAATATTTAAAATCTTCCACAAGAGGACGGGAAGTGCATGACATTGTTTTCATTTTGCTAGTGGTTTACCCTTCCGTCGGTCGCAACGTTAATGTTTCACGAAACGGACGCAGTGTATCAGAATGATACATTCAAACATAAGCCCGGCTACGGCTTAAGCACTGTCATCATTTTGTGGCAGCTGTTCTGGAGATATGATATATCATGTTTCCTTTCAGGTGCCTACTACATACTGATAATATCTGTAATTTTGGACCTGTGTAACGCACATATCCTTTATAATAACACTTTTTGCGAAAAGATGAGTGACGGTGTCGGTCGCAATGTATCAGTCTGATACATAGGTTTTGTAATAGGGTAGTGGTTGTCCAACGATATCTTCATTCCTTTCAAGGATCGAAGTTCTTTGTTAGTTCGGTGTCCTGTTGGCAGAATTTATTGCATTTTTATTTCTATTATTGTTTTTCTGTTTTCTATATATTTCAATGTAATCATGTATGTATTATTTCTAAAATACAGTTTTCTGTAAACATCATACAGTGCGAGTAAAAAATAATCACAATTAATGAAAAAGGAACTACAAACTAAATATTTAAAAAAACATTGAATTTGGAGTAAACCATACATCAAAATAATGCTGCAAAGAGATCAGTTGTAGAGTATCCAGTCCAGTTGGCAGACTACTTGCAAAATTTGCCGTTTATGTTTATTGCACTCTGTCCTCTATGCCGACTCTTCACTCAAGCTGTCTTTCATGTCAGGGTAACACTGTGTAGACTGCTGTCGTATGTTACCCACAGATATACCATTTACAAGACTTACAAACAATCTTGGTCAGTCTGGTTTTCCGCGATTTGAAGCAGAAAATACAGCGACGACGCTTGGTTGCGACACCAGCATTTTCTTCCGTCGATATTCCAGCTTATCCTGATTGTTTTTCGGATGGTATGAAATTCTTAAGACCTTCAGAAAGATAGCGGATGATACCTTGAGTCTGAATACCTCTTCACTGTAGCTGGGTTAGTAGTAGTTCGTGACCAAGCCGTCGAAGGAACAGTCTGCGTCGCACATGTTCGTGCCCATTTCCTATCGAAATAACTTGTGCGTTGATAACTGCAACGTTCAGAATGGAAGAACACACTACCATTGGCCAACGGCACGTGTTTCTGGCAACGTCGTACGCAGCACTGTGTTTTTCCACTGCGTCGACTCCTGATTTCGTGCTATTATAATATGTAATCATCACTAGTTTGGAAATTTCACCCGATACTTGGTCTATGGCATTATCGAAGTGTCCAGGGGAGTAACAATAACATTTCGATATTTTCTTGGCACATAGGACACAATCGCACAACACTCCCCAAAGCCAAATATGCTCGACTTCACAGGTCGTTTCTTCACATTCAGTAAGTCGGTTTGGAGCTCCCTCTTATTTTTCTTCATGGTTCCTACAAATGAGATCCTATTTTTCTTCAACTCGATAACCAATTTCACATCCGAAAACCAGTTATCAGCAGTTATATTTCGTCCAGTCCCGTGACTTTGTTGAGCTAATCTCTTAACAACATCCACTGGTTTGCTGCTCTGTCGATAAGGTCCTTCCGGCTGTTTTGCAGCATGTATCTCTAGATTGTATGTGTAAAAGACTACTGCATCGCACATGACATACATTTTTACGCGGTACTTTGCCGGCTTCGTAGTAGTAAATTGCTTGAAATGACGCCGTCCACGAAACCGCTAAAGATTCTCATCAATGGTTACACACTATTCAGGAGAGTAACTCCTTTCGCAATTGGCAACAAAAGCCTCAAAGAGGTCTTGAATTTACGCTATCAGTGGCTTTCCTTTTGTGTAGGTTGCTGCGATAGTCAGAACGAAGGCATCCCATAATAAATTTAAACCTCCTGAGATTCATTGTCAACCGAAATATTTCAACTCCATGTCCATCTGCGCCCCACAGATCTTCTAGCATCATCCTCTTCGCATGTAGACTTCCTGATACTGTATGTATGGAAGACCGATGAAATATTTTATTTCAGTCAATTCTGTAAGATTTGCATCACGTTCTCTGCCGAAGTGATTCTTTACTTCCAAACGAATGTAACTTACTGATTCGTGTGCTCAATAATGCTCTGAAGCATTTCGTCAGGAAACAAGTTACTCCAGCATTCTATAGGTAAATTAGCTTTTCGTGCAACATATATGTCACCTGGGAGCCGGGTGATGATTGTGTATGTGTGCGGCGCTTCTCTTGACGACGTACTTTTAGCCAGGTTGTCATTTTGTCCTTCCCCAGATAAAACACATTGTCGTTCGGATAACTTTCTTGATCGCTGCCACTTTCTTCAGATCAGAATCGCTTGTTATCGGTTCTTCCGGTCCATCTTTCGTGTCTGTGTCCGCCTCGTTTTCAAAATCATCCAGCGCCGAACATCCGGCATCTTCATCTAAAATTAGATTCTGAACAGCTTCTATATCCCTAGGATCTTCCAGATTATGTTTGATTCTGTGCCATCATATCATAATCAGATGTAAAATTAACGAAAACAGAAAGAGTGAATACATGTTGCGTATTCTGTCGCAATGTATCAATCTGATACATACGCTCTGAGCAGCTGACAATGTGACTGTACGAAGGCTGTGAAGTGACTGGTTGGAAATGGAGGGGGAAACAGGAAGGTACTGTTAAGGTGGACTGCCTCTGTCGCCTAGCACAACAATGACACGAGACAAAAGCGCGCTTGTATCATTCTGATACACATGCGACCAATAGAAGGTTAACGTAGCTTTTACACATCGCAGAGAAATACGCAATAATGAGTACATCCTTTCGCATAGCGTTCGTATTAGGAAGTATATCTGGCTGTAAACCTGAGCCAAATTCACATGTGTGACACAGTTCGCACCCGTGACCCCACCAGGGTTTGGGATCTAGGAAAGGCGGTAGAAGAAAACTACTCTCTAGAACTTATCATAAAATTCCAACCCCCAGCACTTCACTTTTAAAAAAACTCAGCTAGTTCTAGATGTCGCAAGATGCGACTTATCCATTTATCTTTTCTTCTGATCGAACGTGGCCAGATGAGTCTCCCCTCACTTTCACATCTCACCATCACTACATTTCAAAAGCCCTACATTCTTTCTACGCCAATTATTGTGTCTGTTTCTCTACCATGCAGTGCCGTGCTTCAAACAAAGCTTTGAAAAATATCCCCGTAATATGGATATTTATGTTGGAAGTGTGCAAATATATTAGAATATTATTAGAAAGGTTTTCCTGTTAATGACTGTTCTACATTTTTGTCCTCCTTGCTCCAGCCATAATTGGCTATTCCACTACTCAAGTAACAATTATAATTACATTTCTTAATCTGAAGATTTATTTATTTTTGTCTTGTACACTTTCTCCACGGCAGTGTCTACAACATGGAGTATTTTCTCCTAATTTTGGCTCAGACGAAATAATGATAGACCTACATTGAGACTTCAAGAAGTAAGTTACACATGTCCCACATTAACAAGGAAACATCAGAAATGGGTAAGTCGCCGATCGCGATGAAACTTGGAAAACACATTGAGGTACACGTAAAAATGATGTCGACATCAATTTTGGGTGCCAACATTCATTAGAGCGTTAACTACGGGGCCTAAAATTTGCGACATTTCAAATTCCGCGCGAACAGCGATGAATACCTGCTGGCCAATGCTAAGCTGGCACACTGCGTACTTGGAGACACGCCTCTGCTCCTCCTCCCCTCCATGCTCCAGTAGGTTCGGCACCGCAGCCGGCAAGCGCGGGGAGAAGATAAACGTGCGGTGGCGAACCAATTGGAGCGTGGAGGGGAGGAGGTGCAGAGGCGTGTCTCCAGGTACGCAGTGTGCCAGATTAGCATTGGCCAGCAGGTATTCATCGCTGATCGCGCGGAATTTGAAATGTCGCAAATTTTAGGCCTCGTAGTTAACGCCCTAACGAATGTTGGCACCCAAAATTGATGCCAACATCGTTTTTACGTGTACCTCCATGAGTTTTCCAAGTTTCATCGCGATCGGCGACTTGCCCATTGCCGATGTTCCCTTATAAAACCACTGTGAAGCAAGAGAAGCGCATTGTCAGAAGAGAGTACATGTTCCCGCCTTCCTGCAGAAACAGTTCTGCTGCGACATTGATATCAGGTGCATCACAGTGTGCAAGTGAAATGGCGTGTCAACTGGAAACGTACTCTAAACTGGAAGTACGCGGGATGAGACGTAACGCCATAAAGCACAGAAGGCCTGGAGAATTAATCACATGCATTGTTCTCCTGTATGACAGTGCTACACACCACACGGCGCGCACAATACAAGGTTTGCTTCAGCGTTTCTGATGGGATGTATGAAAGCATCCGCCATACAGTCCAGATCTTGCACCGTACGATTTCCATCTTTGTTGACAATATAAAAGAATATGTTGTGTGGAGAAATTTCCAGAGATGGGGAAGTTTACACAGTGATTCTCGAATGCCTCCATAACGAAAGAGAGGATTTATATCGTCGAGGAATTGAACGACTGGTAGAACGTTCAGGTCATTGTTTACAGAGACTTGGTGACTATATTGAAAAATAGCACCCTGTATATTAGCCACTTTGTAGTGCAATGCAGCATTCAATAAAGGTTACTAGGGTTTCCTTAATAATACAGTATGTACCTTAATTTTGGAAGTCCCCCCGTATCAACGGCAAATTTCAGTGTTTTTATTCCTCCCATTGAAATGCGACTTAGTTTTGAAGTTATCTCCACTACTTGTTCTGTATATAATTTGAAAAGAACAAACTGCAACCCTATCTCATCTTTTCCTGGAGAGTTGCAGTCTTTCATATCACTCCACTTTTGCAACTGAAATTGCAAAAATTGTAAGTAACCCTTCCTCTTCAGTGTTTGATTCCGACCGCATTCGGATTCTCAACTCTTAAGAATACCTGGTGATGATCGTACTCATATTTCTTCTGTAACCATTCATTCGTGTTACCTAAAATATGAACGGTAATCTTGGTTTATTTCCGTTAACATGAGAATCCTTTTTTGTCTTCCTCAAACCTCACTATTACTGATGTGAGACTCGTCCTTACGCACAGTGCCAGCCATCCCATCATTGAGAAATCTCTTTTTTTTCGTCGTATCCGTATTTCCTTATTGCGTTACCTAATAAATACGGACACGCAACTCCTGTCGCTACATGAAGTTTCAAGTAAGAGTTATGAGCTGTTCTTTGTCACTACCCTGAGGGATGCATTATTCACTGCGTTTTCGGAAGAACGGTGTGCGTCCCAAGACAATTTGTTTTCATTTGACGCAGCGGCATGTTAAAGAAAGGGATTGTACTGTAATTTCTAGATGGCGTGGAAGTATTTCAACTTTCATTCCCCACGGGCAAGTCTCTTCGAACCACATTCGGTCCGAATTCTCATTGAACACCAAGTTTAGCTTTCCCTGATTAGTTTAGGTAGTGAATGGCTCGTTGTTAGAATAATCCAGTGAGATGAAGCAATTTTGAAATTAAAGCTTTAAAGAATTATGCACAGTTAGTAGAAAGAACAAAACAGTAAATGCTTGTATCGGGGATCTTCAAGATGATGCATGCTGCTTCTATTCTAGCCGAGTGAGTGGATCCCTACCAGGAAGCATGCAGTGGTGACCACGGAACACCTAATAGAGTGTCATTTCTTCCATTTACTTTGCGTCACTGTCGGCAGCCCTCAAGATGGTTTTTTGTGGTTTCCCATTTTCACACCAGGCAATTTCTGGCACTGTAACTTAATACCACGGCCGCTTCCTTCCCATCAACGTCACAAGACCTTTCGGTGCGACGTTTGTGACAAGAAAAATCCATATAAATATTATTTTTCACTTTCATTATTTATTTTGAGAACTAAGCAAGTGTCTTATCAGAAATGTGATTAAGAGTGCTTGACCCACATTGCGGCAATTCCATTTCCTCTGAACAGAGAACTACCGCTATTAGCTGCAAACAATTGAATTTGCGGTCCCACTTGCTCGTATAACCTGATTATCGCCAGAATTAAACTGCTGTCTGGACTGGCCATCGAGTAGCTGGTGCTTCTCTGTCCATTGTAAAAGACTTATTCAGTCATCAGTTACAATTTCAAAAACAAATCAGTAGTAATTCTAATTTACACAATCAACCAAACTTCAAAAAACTCATCTGATCGCTTTACAACTAAACATTAATAAAACACGAACTCTTTACTAGCCCACATCAAACTCCAACGGTCAATGGAAGAAACTGCATAGTTTCGAACACATCCTTCAACATGGCAGCCAACCCTAGACAAATGCTAACACTGATGCTGAAACAATCTTCTTCTTCTACTGCCTTTCCCACGTCTTTCCTAACGCCATCTTTATATGGAGGAATGTATTCGCTACTGCGTGTGTATGGTGGTTTGGAAGTGATGTATGTTGTTTAAATATTATTAAGAAGAGAGTGTTGGGGCAAACAAAAACTTTCGGTCCCCGAGCCAGAGAAATTAACCATAGGTAATAATTAACCGAGAATCGAACTAAGGACCTTCTGAACTGAAAGTCTCAATGCTGACCATTCAGCCTAAGGGTCCCACTGACCTTCAGATGCAGTATCGCCTCACATGCATTAGTGCCACGGTTGGTATTCGATAGCCACAACCTCAGTGTCCAGTGAGTTTACAATGCCATAGTGATTCCAGCATTTCTTTATGGATGTGAATCTTGGAATACTTACAAATGATACATACAATGGTTTCACTGTGAAACCATTACTACAGCCGAACCCCTTTCTGCGGACACCGTCGGTTCCCAGGAAAATGTCCGTTATGAGAGGTGTCCGCTGAAACAAGTTTGTAAAAATAATCGAACATTTTAACGGCAAAGAACATCCACCTTAAAAAATCTAATCAACAATTTCTAGCTACAAAATTCTCAACTTTCAGGTTATTTGCGATTTCTAGAGCTTTTTCTTGTAACATTGGTCCAGTCACACACAGTTTCTTCACTCGAGCGCACTTGAACCACTCATATACTGTACCGCAACGTTCACTTCTGAAACACTGACTCCCGCTTTCTTTTCACTCCTCGATTCCTATTTTCCTCCCACTCCTTTAAAATTTCAGTTGTATTCTTCACAATAGTGTTAACTTGAGTTTTCCCGCAGTTGAATTTTTCTCACTGAAAGTCCCTTGTCACTTTCTATAATCACATTTATTCTTGCCTCGAGATCTAAACACGATCGTCCCTTGTTACTCATGTGTCGTCTTCATCATCATTTCATCTTCATCACAACGCGCAGGTCGCCTACGGGAGTCAAATCAAAAACCTGCACCTGGCGAGCCGAAAATGTCCTCGGACACTCCCGGCACTAAAAGCCATACGCCATTTCATTTCATGTTTAACAGACAACTGAAATGCTACGGTTTTTCTGTCTCACTAATTAGCGCCTGTACTGTCTTTTCCTTTTCAAGTTGATTACCTGGGCTCGACCATATCAGCGACAATCCGAGTTATGAATAGAATGATACAAGAAGGGAAGAAAATCCCCAGGTAACTTGTGAGTTAACAGTCTCTGGCAGCATTTCTGGGCAATTAGAATTCTCGGAATAGGCCTCTACACGACTAGGTAGAACTGCATTCCGATGTACCTCCTCTCGCCTTGCAATCGAAATAGTACAAACATTCAAAAGGGATTTCCTTATGTCTGAAGAATGGTTTTAAAAGAAAGAATGACATGCGGTCCGGCGTAATAAATTGTCCTGCAACGTGTAAAGTGTCCGCTTAAGTCAAGTGGACGGGACAAATGGCGATGTCCGCTGTCCGGAGTTCGAGGTGTCCGCCTAAATGAGGCCAATTTAACACCTGTCTTATGTAAAATAAAATCGGTTCCGAGCAGAATTGTCCGCATAGGGAGGTGTCCGTTGAATAAGGGTGTCCGTTAGGACAGGTTCGACTGTATATCAATAAAATGTAACATGGCGTGTCATTCAACAATGTTATTTGAATTTGAAAGGTAATATTTCTTTCAAGTCAATGATGGATATGCGGAAAATATATCAATCTGATTTATATCGGATTAAGGTAAGGGTTACTCTGCCCGAACCCCCGCAGAGGTGTTCCTGATCCGGAGTTTACGTGCGGTAGGGTGACCAGTTCCTTTCCGCTCCTCCATTCCCTTACCACCCACCAACAGAGCGTGGTAACCCATCCAACTCCTGACCACGCCCAATGTTGCTTAACTTCGGAGATCTCACGGGATCCGGTGTTTCAACACGGCTACGGCCGTTGGCTATATCGGATTAAATACTTCAAAAATACGTTGATCTCTTCCACACTACAAATTTAACATCTCCTTACACGTGGGACTTGCCCTCAGCTATCGGTTATAACGCTAAAGCTTCAACGAGTACTCTAAACGGGCGCTGGCTTTTATCAGGAGTCAGAACACGAGCCTGGTTTTTCGGCGCTGCCCACTGGGAAATTATGAGGGAGTCTAAAACGTGGTCATACCATGAAACACTGGGAAGCAAAGAGTTTAAAGAGAAGGAGGCAATCACATAAAACAGATCTGCCAGGCTCTAAACTAACAAGAAGTTTTAATAGATACAATGTGCCAATATTGCGATAGAGCTTACTGATTGCGGCTCTAGAATTGATTTATTGAACCGTATAATACCAAAATAATTGGTGACCTTTATACACCCGGGAGACAACTGTTGTACTCGTCAGGAAATGAATGCCTTTAATGATGTCGTAGTTGAACTTATCACACATGTATCTTTTACAAGGAATTATAACGAATCCAGTATTACATCGGTAAATAAATAATCACGATGGAGCTCTTTCAAGCACTTCCACACCGTCTGTCCTCAGCGCGGCTGTGAGCTTCCATCCGGGAGATAGTGGGTTCGAATCCCATTGTCGGCAGCTCTGAAGGTGGGTTTCCGTGGTTTCCCATTTTCACACCAGGCAAATGCTGGGGCCGTATCTCAATTAAGGCCAGGGCCGCTTCTATCCAACACCTAGGCCTTTCCTATCCCATCGTCGCCATAAGACCTATCTGTGTCGGTGTGACGTAAAAACCACTAACAAAAATAAACAACGTAGCTCTGTCCTCAGCAAGTGACGTCAGGTGTTGCTGAGAATAACCTCGCAATGAAGATTCAAAGTTTTTCGATGAAGATACTTTTATCGCTATAACGCAGTAGTGGATTCAGCATAAATCTATGTTGATGTAATAATAATAATAATAATAATAATAATAATAATAATAATAATAATAATAATAATAAAACCAAAACCCGCGGCGCAAGATATACGAAGGGCCTTGGCCTACCAAACGACCGCTGCATAATCCGAAGGCTTGCAGATTACGAGGTGTCATGTGGTTGGCTCAACGAATCCCCTCGGCCGTTATTCTTGACTTTCTTGACCGTAGTCACAATCTCGCCATCAGATAGCTCCTCAGCTGTAACCAGGTAGGCTGAGCGGACCGCGAATCAGCCGCCAGATCCAGGTGAATAACCCTGACCTGGCCGGCTATCGAACCCAGGAAATCCAGGTTAGAGGCAGGTACGCCTACCTTAGTTCACGGGTCAGCCATTAACAATAATAATAATAATAATAATAATAATAATAATAATAATAATAATAATAATCTAGCCTCATCTACAGTTTGCAAGCATTTTCTTTTCTCGGTATTGAGGGTATATGTTGGTGTATATTGTTGTATACTCATAATCTCCTGGACTGGACTGAACACCCCACCAACACGTCCCCGCTGGACGAACTTGGCTAATAAGCGAGACTCGTGGATTGGATTAATCAGGTACACGCCAGATACATCGGCCTCATCGCCAGAAGATCAGAAGGTATGGACAAGCTAATTGTATAGGATAAGGTCAATCACAAGGTGCACAGACGAATTTTCCCAACCACCTGGATGGACCAGCTGCAGCCGATATATACAAACACACCCTATCGAAAGCAAAGTATCGAGGCGGTGGTGGAGAAGAAGAGGTTCCATTTAACTTTTTCAGATTGCAGAGAAAATTATCTCTGTTCGGACATCTACTGATCAGCTTCAATAATGGATATAAACATTGCATGCGTACATGTTTGGATTCTTGGATATAATTTTAAATTTTCTTAAGGTCGCGCCGATACAGGTAAGTTTTATGGCAACGATGGAATAGGAAACGGCTAGAAGTGGGAACGAAGTGATCGTGGCCGTAATCAAGGTACAGCCCCAGCATTTGCTTGGTGTGAAAATGGGAAAAAATGGAAAACCGTCTTCAGGGCTGCCGACATTGGGGTTCGAACCGACTATCTCCCGAATGCAAGCCGATCGCTACATCAACCAAACCGCGCGGGGCCACTTGTTCGGTCTTGGAGATTCATGGGGAACATTGCTACTAACTGAAATTCTTCCCCATTTCTCACTCTCTGCGATATCATTCATCCACATAATCGTATTTAATTATTACCATTCCCTTTGTCATCCAGTCTGTTTAATATAATATGGTTAATAGTTACTTTTTTATAATAATGAAATAAATAAAACCTTGTAGAAATTATTTACAGGCTTTTGAGCTTATGCCGTGTCAAGAAAATAACGTGAAATTCTTTAGGCTTCACAGAGAACTTTGCTCTGCGTCATCAGAAGTAAATTTCGACTGTCCACGAGAAGCCTTTCTTTAGAAGTGGGAAGGAAGCGACCGTGGCCATAATTAAAGTACAGTCCCGGCGTTTGCCTGGTATGAACATGGGAAACAACGGAAAACCATCTTCAAGGCTGCCGACAGTGGGGTTCGAACCGACTATCTCCCGAATGCAAGCCGATAACTACATCAACCAAACTGCCCGTGACTAACACGTGTGAATGTAGAGCGTCTCCCAAGGCGAAAATTGCATAAGCCCAAAATCCTATATCATGTCCTTAAGTACGGGCCGTGACAGCATCAATAGCAACATTAAATAAAATGTTCTTTCGTCAGTTTATCTCACTTATGTATGGGGTCACTGAAGACACGCTGGCTCATTTTGGATTTTGAGGTATAGGTTTAAGCCTGAAAATACTTTTACAAAATTACGTAATTTTTTTACTGACAGATCAAGCCTCGCATCCACTGGATTACGAACGTCAATTGTTTGAATGAACGACAACTAAACAATATTGTTATTGTAATGCCTCATATAATAAATCTTATGTTTGCTAGTCTTCTCTTGTCACACGTAGAGGCAGGGTCTGCTACAGCGTCACTATCCCATTGGGCTCGGTCATGGGCCATGTGGAGATTTAAACATGAGGCTGTTGGTATCAAAAGCACCAATCTCCAATTTTCGTTAATACTGACACCGTTGTAATGTACTACTAGCCCTCTACTGAACTATGTCGTTGTTTTTTGCAGAAAAGAACAAAATCTCATCGTCTCAGGACATGGAATTATAACGTTGCTTTCAAGCAGAGCAGTCTCCGCCATCTGTTGGAATCAAGTTGGACAATCTCCATAACTACCAATTAGCTCTTTCTGTTCCAGTCATGTGAGTGCTCCCATATTGGTCCAATGGAGTTATAAAGTGAGACTGTCCTGCTGATGTATGCTAATTATTTTCTCGAATTTGTAGTTATATTGGAGGTACTTTCGGTGTTTGGAACTATATGAAGGTGAACGAAAATCTTCTTACTGTTCTGTGATCAACACGATACAGCAAAAATTGGCGCCACAAAAGCAAAAGAATTGCATCCTGGATCAAAGGAAATGGAAATCAGTTGTTGCTAAAATGCTGAGGTAATAATAACCTGTGCATAGGAAGAGGAGGAGGAGAAGGAGACCTAAAAATGAAAAACATATGGAAAAGCGATATCAAACAAATTTGACGGTCAGAACAGTTAAAGTACAAAAGTTCATGCACAGAAGCCAATTGGTCATTGTCTTCAAATTCCGTACTCGTACTATGACCATGTACATTACCTGGAATAATGAAACCGTTCAGTTTTCTGTACAGCTCATTGATAGCATCTGCTTCTTTCCACCCTATTCAAAATCATTTCAAAAGTCGCGTTATTTATAGCATGATCGGCAAAAGAAACATCCCTGGAACTCGAGCAGCGTGTGGCCAGAACCAGACCCGCGAAGGATAGTCTGGAAAACAAAGGAAAGTTGGGGCTGAAGCCCAGCCCGCGTGAAAAAGCCCTCACAAGTTGTAGACAAAGTTGGAGATAAGAAGCGACGCAACGATAGTCTAATATGCTCAGAGGCGTGGCCTAGTTTCTCAGCGTTACACACTAACAGAAGGAACTTCCAATATTTAATGCACGTTTCACGGATACCAACGTCGAATTTTGGCGGGTAAAATTATATGATATTTTGGTCCAGACATAGGAAAATTATGTGATACACACCAATGAATAGAGCTGAATTTTCTGCGTAACTCAGGCTTAAATATGGAATACTTTATTCACGGGGCGAATTGAGGTCAACAAATGTCCAGCTGTAAGGTATTGCTAACACGTGTGAATGTAGAGCGACTTCCAAGTCGATAATTGCACTCAAATATAGCTTTTCCCTCGAGTGGATGTGAGTGATATAATTAATGGCGAGAGCCTGATTACGTAAGAACGGCCGATCGGATTGCGATCACAATTGGGTCAAGTGAAAGAGGAAGTCGTGGGATGCAATACGCACCATTTAAATCTCTTGAATTCCCGTGATAAACGGAGCCGATTAACTTAATGAAGCGTGAAAGGCCTGCACCCCCAGTCTTTCGGCGCGGTGACAATATAAACCGGCCCGGCCCTCGCTGAGGGCAGTTCATTGACGGCAGTTGAGAGAGGACAGTGTGTTACAGTTTTTTACAGTCAACCGGTCTCAGTCTATTGACAGCTTACAAAAACAGAGTTATCGTGCCCGTCGCGGCCGCGAATTCTAAAAATCTTGTGAATTGTATGTACAAAGTTGAACAATAGCCAAAGAAGCATAAGCAAGTGTCTCAGTGCCGCGTGTCAATTAAGTAGGATGCTAGAATCATTTGTTAATGAATAGCGGTAGTCAGCTATAAACAATGCTGGCCTAAATTAGTACGCGATATCAATAAATTGGTGGTATCCAATCCGCTATTCAGAGTCCGGGTTCCTCAAGACTTATTAGCCACACGACTTATTCTGTGAATGCGTGCCGCTTGTGATTAGAATGACCTGTCTACATAAGGAAAAATCTGGTGTAAATTCTGTGTGTGTGTCGTTGTAGACAGAGGAACGATTGACGAGTTCTGGAGTTGACACCCCTTTGGATTACTATAAGGCTCTAGCAGCTGAATTAGCCAACCAGGATGATGGACTGTTGCATACCGAGGTCGAAGGATAACACGATCATCTCTAGCATCGAGGTGATGGAGGAAAAAACTCTGCCATGGGCTTCCCGTGGAAATAAAAACGACCACCATACAGATTGGTCATTTGATTTCTTAGCACGATAAAGCAGAACCGGGGTTACAGGATGAGATTTTTCTTTTTTAAAACATAAATGTGTAAATAATGCAGGTCCTAATATAGAAATTTTATTATTCTTTGTCATGAGAACGTAAATTCAAGGGAGCTAACTCTCTGGACAAACCATTTCTTTCTTATGGATTAGTTTTTCGTGAGGAGTAGTTCTTGTTAATATGTATAATATCCTAGCAAGTATGAGAAACAAGGATAGAAGAGTATTTCGAGTTCACCTAAGGCGGGGTGGAAACGGTAGTGTTAATGAGCAAGTAATACCATGTCCAAACGTTGTTAGTTAATGTCCAATATGGGGAGCTCACGTGTCAGTTCACAGACAATGCATGCTTAGCTGATACGTACAATTAAGGCATGAACATCAAGAAAGAAGGAGTCCTGACTGTGAGAGATACAGGACCGTGTTATTTAGGTATTATAATTAGGGACAGTACGCGAATTTCCCTTGATTATTGATTGAAAATGAAATGAATGAAAACCTACAGCCTGTTTTCCAGTCTTTGACCGGGTCAGGGATCTAATGAATGAACCAGATATAGGCTATTGTTACAATGGGGTCGCCACTCCCAAGGTGATATTAATGACTGATAAATGCTATGAAATGATAATGGGGAGTGTTGCTGGAATAAAAGATAACAGGGAAAACTGGAATACCCGGAGAAAAACCTGTCCCGCCTCCGCTTTGTCCAGCACAAATCTCACATGGAGTGACCGGGATTTGAACCACGGTATCCAGCGGTGAGAGGCCGACGCGCTGCCGTCAGAGCCACGGAGGCTCTGATTATTGATTATGCGATCATATTTTTTTCAGGAGTGTTCTTTGTTCCTAACCAGTGTGATATGCGGAGGTGCCGCAGGCTTGAAGGATTGGTCTGAATTTCTTTTGCAATGAGCAACGAAAAATATGAAGGGTTGAGAGAGGAATAATGAGACCCCTGCGCCCCAAGGAATTAGGATATTTGATATGTGAATTAATGAGAGGGCCGTACGCACAAAATAGTCTACGATGAAATAATTCGAATGTTGTGTAGCCCCACGTTAGGCGCTCAACGTGAAGAATGAGCGACTAGAGAATAAGTGAATAATCGTTCTTGCGAATTCTCCGTTAAGATGAAATAAATGGAATTAACAAATTAAGTGGGCAAGAAATATGTGTATCCTTGAAAGGGAAAGTGGCCATTATAATTGTGAAGAGTCATGAACTCCACGCGGCCAGTGAATGGGCTGACCCAGTCGCGCACATTAGAGGAGTGACGCCCCACCCTTTCGCTTTTTCTCCCCTAGTAGCAGTGCGACAAATCATGTTTATTGAACTTAAAGGCTCTGGACAATGGATCTCACACTGTGTCTTATTTTTCGATAGTTCGGGCTAGGAAGACTTGTGTCGAGTGTTAAAATCACGATGATTTAGACGGTAGTTAATAAATCATTATATATCCCCCAATATCCTGTAGTATGAGGCCACGGATAGTCTAGGGATTTTCAGATATGTATCTCTCAGTCGGAGGGAGCCCATTTCGAGCCCAGGTCAGAATGGGCCGGCCTGCGCAAGCTTGCCTTAAGCTTTCACCGGGGCAGAAGAAATTGATATCCATGTTTTTCTTTCAGGAATGGCCCCATTTATACATGATGTGTACATATGATTGTGTTTACCGTTTATTGTGTATTTCCTTGAGTTAAAACAGAAGCGATGTCCAACGTTGTCTGTCTTGGTGTCAGATTATGGACCGTTCGGAGAGTCGAGCTCAGTGTTGTGTGTTTCTTTGTGTGTTATGTAAATATTTTTTCTAATGTGTCAATTATGTAGCGTAGGGACCGGTTAATTACGTGCTAAGAATAGAATGTATTATCTAGGGGACATCTTCTCATAGTACACGGTGTGATCGACATAAGAAAACGACAGAAGTATGAAATTAGCGAGGAAAAGATAAACGATGTTAATCACCAGACCTCAACATTACCTTTTCGTCTGCTGAAATGAAGTTTGTGCTGAGTGAGGTCAGTGAACGCTTCTCAGGAGAGTCAATTTGAAGTGATTATTTCTTTTCCTTTCCCCTCCGTACGCGGAGAATTTATTGTACAGTGTTGTTCCTTTTATGTCACAATTCAGAATAGTATTCGTGACCCCGTTACATTCCGGTAACTCTTGCCATTTCTAGCATTGCTAAGCAGTATCCAGTAGATGTTGAACCCAGAAATCCTACTTTCACATTATATAAGACTCCGTCCAAAGTATTTTTCGTTTTCTTCTTTCGAACGTAACCCCTCCTCCACCTCCTAAGTGCTCGAGTTGTCGAGGCTAGCCCAGAATGTAGGAGGGGAGTGGTTCGAAGCTCGTGTTGGCAATTCGGGCCGCTCTTCACTATAGTCTCATCCATGGTTGCTTACTAAGTTGGGCTAAGACATTATTATGCGTGGGTATTCCATTCGAAGCCCGGTAAGATACAATAAACGTCATGAAAATATGTGCAAACAATGTACAGAACTTACTAAAAGCTTAACTGAGAGATATTTCGAAGCTTTCTTCCATCCCTTTTCGATGAAGTCTGAAAAGCGCTTCCCGAGCTTCGATACTATATAGATGTGCTGCACGTAGCAGAAAGAGAGGATGCAGGCGGCGGGAATTCGCAAGATGACCTTTTGTGTGAAAATATTTACGATGTTGACTCTTTTTTGATGGTTTAATTCATATTTGCGTTTTGACCAGTGTTCATTATTAGCTTCGGTACTATAACCCAAATCAAGAATGCTTGTGTGTAGTTCTAAAATTATAAATCAATTGTGTTTAATCTTTAACTTTTTGTTGATGTAGGTATGTCCAAAATTACAGGGCACTTTACTAGAACAGTTAACCTTAGTTTACAAATTTTTCCTCCTTTTGTTTCACTGACTTTCTGAAGGAAAGTCTTTTGTTAATTACTGAATACACAATTTTTGAATTGTATTGTACCCTTTAATGAATGTATTGGTAGTCGAAATGTGTGTAAATCTAAAAACAAGTGTGCTTCATGTTGGTGTCATATCTTCTAGGTAATATTATAAGTTAATTTTTTAACAATGTGAATTAAACATACCTTATAATGCCATTCTTCACCTTTCAGTTTAGAGTGCAAAATGTAAATCTCCTATATATATAAAAATATATGTGTGTTTGTATGTCTGTCTCAAATGAGCTCGAAAACTACTGGACCTATTTCGCTGAAAATTTCACAATTTGTTCTTATTACACCTGGGACGTTTTAAGTAGTAGTTTGAACGAAATCTGATGGGTAGTTATTTTAAGATGAGTGTTTTTATGTTATTTTAACTGCTAAGCCGTACCGAGATTGGATCGACTTGACGGACAGATTGTCGCTAGACGACAGTAGCTTACGCTATATCATGATATTCCGGCAGCAAGTGCTGTATATAGGAGGATGGGAACACGCCGTTATGTTTTATAAAGTACCTTTCTTGCTAGGAGGTACATGACCGAGCCTGTTATTTGGAAATAGCAATCCAATATGCCGTGTACTTTCATGTCATAGGACATACTTTGATAGGCCTGCGCAGTTTGAAGAATGTAGCTGTGTATTTGATGTGGAAAAAATATTTAAGAAACTGTGAAAACTGTAGAATATCAACAGAGGAATAACATGAGTTATCACCAAATCCTAACGAAGATGAACTGGGGATTCCCAACCAACAAAGGCGAGTCTATATCAACTATGTAAAGAGATTTGTACGGTGGCCGTTGTCTGTAATTTCGTTCGTTTTCCCCATTTTTCAAATATTTTTCCGCTTTAGATCAACTCAAGACCGTATAATTGGTTGTAAGCTTTCGTGTCCTTTGTTTTGTCTGTCCGTCTGTTCCACCATCTCGGTGAAACGGCTGGATAGATGCTCGACCCAACTTCATATTTAGAGTATACTCATCCAGGGGAAGGTTTACATATGCATATAATGTAAAAATCACTGAACAGACTTGGGTTTTATAGGAAACCCTGAGCAATTTTCTTCCATTTTCTCTTATAATATAGATTTTATGTAAAATATCTGGACCATATGTGAAATGCCCCTTCATGTTAAACAACTTTAATTACGTACATAATTTCGCTTACTCTTCAATTGACGGAGAAAATTGCTATTTTATGAGGGTTGCATGCTTTGTATTGCGTGACCGACAACGAACCTACTGTTTACCATGGCAGCGTCTCTGGCTACTTGCGAGTAGGGAAATATCCGAAATATCCGAATGCAATGTCATAATTCCTGCAAACTCGTGGTTGTTCCTTGGGTGGAAGGTGAGAGAGACGTCAAGCTGCCAATCTGCGGGATATTTTCGGAATACAATTGGAGGTTATAATCGTCTTCGAATAGCACTAAGAGGGGTTGTTAATATTCGAACAGTACCACGGAGTGTAACAAATTATTTCACATCATAAGGTGTTTCCTGGCATTTGCTCTAGTTTTTACTGTGTTTCTCTTGTACTTCTTTTTTTTCTGCTTTAATTTCTCGCTTCTGCCTTGACCCCTTTAGTCGCAAGTAATAACACCATAAGTCATCTTATTATCCGTTTACCTAAGAATCCCTGTGCCTAAATTTCTTCTCTACTGCCTCCTTTTTGTATATCCGTAACTCATACCATCATAATTCGTTGATTGACATTTCATTTTCCAGTACATCCACTTAGCAATTATATATATGCCCTACTGTTCTCAGTTATTATCCTATTTTCACTTAATGTCGACTTTCTTAACTGTATTATTTTCTTCCTGAATATCCCCGTATATATGCGAGGCAATTTTAATGACAGTACATGCCTTCGTTTCGGGGTAATTCGTGTCTAAATGGTGTCATGTCACAAACAGATCAAAAAAAGATAATACAATCGTCGCTCAATTAGGTGAGATCTACGACTGGTCGTATGATTTTGTCGTATCTCGATTCCTAATACGAGATAGGGCTGCATATCTCGATTATAATCAAATCTATCCAACTCGATTGTGAGTAGCATTAGGAAAAGGGGCCTGTCTTTGTAATGAAAACTCCCCATCCCTAATGGAATGGCAGTCGGCAAATTAGACAGTCGTTGTAGTAGAAACTCCCCAGCTCGATTGTGAGTATTGCAGTAGGAAATGTTTTCATCCATTATCAGAAAACTCCTCAGCTTGTTCCTTACATCGGAAACAATGTGTTGGGTGCTCCCCGTTTTGTTTCACGGATAGCGAATGTAAAAGAACATTGAAAATATAAAATATTTGCGATGCACGATGGAAATAGTCAGCAACTAGGGGTTTATGTTAAAGGTATTATAAGAATGATAGGTAAACAAGATAGATATTATCCCTCCATTAATCCGTGTACTCGCAAATTGATGTTTCATAATCTTGGAACGCACGCTAGATTATTATAAGCTGAAGATTACAGAGTGACCCAGATGGACTCTTCATACTCAGTTTAATATGAAGCAGTTCATTACTGTACAATTAACTCCAGTTCTTCCATATTGGGAATTAAATATAATCTCTTCGAGGCTTTGGACCTATAAGGATGTTTATTTTATGGAATTTATTTTGGAATATAGTCGCTCTTAAGGTGGTTGTTACATAAGAAGTGAGATTTAGAAATTTTGCAATCAATGGGACTTAAACAAAAAATTCGGTTCTATTGATATAATTGTTTCCGCCAAGATTGTCTACAAACGACAGAATCACAAAACCAGCATTGCGATGTTATGGGATGAATGACTGTTTGAGAGAGTTAACGGAACCTGAAAGAATTTTAAGAACTGTGTGCATGAACGTATTAGTTAAAAGTTACTTTTAAACAATTAGTAGAAAACCCTTTCCTAGATTTCAGACTATAATTTAAAAACACACCAGTTTTACAGTAAACTATTGCTAAAATGATTTAGGAAAACTAGACAGCAGGAATTTATCAATACAACTGTGTTCTTGTCAAATACAGGAATTAATGCTTAAGACTGTCCGAGTTTGGTTCATCCGAATACAAGTCTGAGCATCAAACAGTAACATCGCAATGCCCTTTGGCATATTTAAAAATTTTCTTTTCCTAAGTCCATAACCTAGTTCTCTTCTTTTCTTCTTCGGGTGTCATAATCTTACAGAAGGTTGGTGACATTCACGGAGTTTATTATAATTCTGGTTTATTTTGCGTTTCCAGTACCAAGTTGCCGTTTGCTAGATGTTGAACCACTGCCAAACATTACATTATTCCATAAAATCCAAGATGCCATCAGTTCACAAATTGCGAGTGGCCACAAGAATAATGCATTACAAAAGGAAGACAAATTACCAGAACGGTATATACTACTCTATAGAATAAAATCACCCACAACAATATTCTGAATAGCACAAGTTACAATCTCTAGAAAGCCATGATTTTTACGTGACAGAGGTGGTGATTTACGATGCTGAATGAGTCTTTTATGATATCTATTTACTATGAAGTTCTCTAACTTAGGGTGATGATTATTCAGCCCCTTCCTGAGACTCCATGTGCACTTGGTACATCGCCTCTGCAACCGAATAACAGGTCTATTACAGACCATCTGTCGCAATGGATGTTGAAGTGCTGAGGTAAGGGATGCACAGTTCGTAGATGTTCATCTTTACAGTGCCGATCTCACTGGCTTGTTTAATGTTTATTTCAAAGCGGAAAGTTGGATTTTCTACCAAAGTTTAATGTAATTGATTTTAGTTTTTTGGAAGTTGCTTTACATAGCACCGACACAGATAGGTCTTATGGCGACGATGGGATAGGAAAGGGCTAGAAGTAGGAAGGAAACGGTTGGGGCCTTAATTAAGGAACAGCCCCAACATTTTCCTGGTTTGAAAAGGGGAAACCACAGAAAACCATCTTCAAGGCTGCCGACAGTGGGGTTCGAATCCACTATCTCCCGAATGCTAGCTAACAGCTACGCTCCCCTAATCGCACAGCCAACTAGCTCGGTGATGCGATTGCCCATAAATCGCTACGATGTCTGATTTTCTTACAGATCCAGTAGAAGGTAGGCAGTGAACTTCTCCATGGACTTGCCAACCTGATTCCTACATTACAGAGGAAAAAGCTGTTCTGCTTTTCTGGTGGTGAGCGTTCCTTTATAATCCTCCGTCTACATCCATGTTTCTCTCCTATCCTGGATTCTATGATCAGTTGTGTCAGGCTGTCTCTGTCATCTGGAAAGATTTAAACGAAACAGACTACTATCTTCAGCTTTCCGTGGATTAAGAGTTCGCATAATATAGGAAATTAAATATATTTATCCCATTTTGATATCGAAATATTAAAGGAACTGTCCTATTTTTACCAACAAATGCAAAGATATTTTTAAAGTAGGTTTAACCCATGAACGAAATATGGAAGGTGATATTTTTCTCAATGACAGGCATTGATGTAAGGCAGTTCGGATTTATGAAAGTTTATTCCAATGAAACTCAACTTGTGGAATTCCAGCAAGATATAGCAGACTTTCTAGATTGAGGAGATCAAATGGAGCTGAACCGCTGTTGGATTATCCAACGCTGATAAAAATGAGGAATACAGGACCAGACAAAATAGGCGTTGACTGGGTGGCTAAATTTCTAGAAAATAGAACTCAGATAATTAGAGTTCGTGAAGCATAATCTGATCCTGTGGCGATTCAGAGGGGGAGGGGGTGTCACAGGGCAGTCTACATCTGAATGGGTTACCTGTCTGAAAATGAGTAGCTATGTTCTGGCAGTACGAGTAGTTCTCGTTCGGTCATTGGATGGTTCCCGGATGCTCGGATAACGAAATCCTTACACACGTTCAAGGGCACTGTGACCGTGCTTTATTACTCAGAAACGCTCGACACTATCAAATAAATACACTAATAGCAGCAGCATTGAAAGACACAACCTCGTCAAAGCTGACCATTCAGCCAAACAGTCGGTCTGTGATGATGATGATGATGATTATTATTATTATTATTATTATTATTATTATTATTATTATTATTATTATTATTATTATTATTATTATTATTATTATTATTATATCATTGTGCCGTCCAGGTTTAGTTTTTCCCTCTGACTCAGGGAGAGATTCTACCTCTATCGACTCAAGGGCTGTCTCCTGGAGCGTGAGATATTTGGTCGGGCATACAGCTGGGTAGGAAGACCAGTATCTCGCCCAAGCAATCTCACCTGCTATGCTGTACAGGGGTCTTGAGGATAATGGGAAGATTGGAAGAGATGGGCACGAGAGAGGGAAGGAGGTAGCCGCGACCTTAAGCTAGGTACCATCCCGGCATTTGCCTGGAGAAAACGTGGGAAACCACGAAAAAACAATTCGAGGATGGCTGAGGCGAGAATCGAACCCCCTCTATTCAGTTGACCTCCGTTTCAAATCGAGCCCGGGCCTCCAGGGTGGCAGCTAATCACACTAATACCGAGGTCATACAGTTGTTATTATTGTGCTTGGTGACTCAGTGGTCCAGCCACGATTCCCGTCTGGGAACGGCTTCCTTTTTTTTGTAGGATCACTCACTTTTAGGTCTCCAACATGTAAATAACTAACGCTCAACAATGTCGGTGGTTATAATGAGCCGTGTTGTCGCGACAATATCGTGCAATGCCGTCAAACGGTATTGCTAACTTTTGTAAATTATACTACATATCGATCAATATGTTGATAGATCGATACATTATCGTTGCCATGCAACAGTGCTATCATTGCAAAATAAAAGCTAGGTTCCCGTAACCAACAGCGATATTTGTGTAAAAGACAAGAAACTGCTTCCTAAACGACCTGCTCTTCCCATATTAGTAGTGTTTATTTTTAAACTATAATTTTTTTTTTTTTTTTTTTTTTGCATTCTCCGTCTATGAAAATTCACCTTCAATTTGAAAACAGCAAACCATCCTACCAGAGGTGGGAGCTTGAAACCCTTTAGCTCCTCTCGTGGCTGCGCCACTCCTTGGTGTTATGATCGAATTTAATATTACCGGAATGTGTGCGTCGTAAATGTACTGCAGAAGGATACAGGAAATTGTTTTCTCGTCACTTTTTATTTAATCACATTGTCAGACTGTTCTCAAACCGCGAGTGATAAAATGCCTTTTCATTTTACCGTTCTGCTAGGAATGGTCTTGACGTCTCCAATAAGCCGCGTGTGGGTATAGATCTGAGAGGTTGAGATGCCTCGTTCTTCTCCTTAGGGAGAATTGTTCTCACTCGTCCCCATCCATATTGACCAGTCGAGCTCCACGCTTTTTTTTTTTTTTTTAACGATTTCAGAGGCCTGGATGTTGTCCGTAAATCTCTCAGCTTTTCATTGAATAACGCATGCAGCTCAGTTTCTCGCAATGATGGAGCAGAGTGGGAGGAGAAAGGCTGAGTTACTCGCATGTACACCTTCATACCACTTACAAATGTTTTCAAATGCTAGTTAATTTACTTTTCAGTTACTGATCTTCGGTCGAGAAGGCTCCGGGTTAGATTCCCGTCAAACCATCAACCACCACAGATACACACAACGGCAAATAAATCCCTCCGCATAGAGTTCGTGTCAAGAAGGGCACCCCGTCATAAAACTGGGTTGAATCCATACAAAGCGCCATCCGAGGTAACTAGCAAAGGCTAGCAAGAAGGAGAAGATGAAGATTGCTTATTTTTCAGATACCTAAGGACCAGATATGCAAGTTATGTTTCGAATCGATTACTTCTGTAGAATTTCTCTCTATGTAAAATCATATTTTTGTTTGTACATTTTGAACAGTAAACTAATACTCGATTTTTATATCGTACAGGGCACGTATTAGCGAATTTTAAGTAGTTTTCAGCTTTTTTGACATCCACTTATTTGTTTGTTTGTTTTTTGTTTGCAACAGCATCACGAAAAAGCTCTTCGGTGGAATTTTTTGAAACTTGGTAGGCCTATTTAACCCATAAAAACAAAACGAGTATTTATGTAGACAATGCCCTTATTCCAGTTTCATGATATAAGTTAATAATGTATTACTAAATCGTATAAAGCAAGATTTAGTGATGCTGTCTTCCGTACATTCAACAGCACAAATTCCGGTTTCCCTTCGTAAACTTCATAGTTTCCACTTAAATACCAGGTAATTAGATTCTTAAATGGAATGTTCTTTACTGTGTGAAATGAATAATAATCACCTCAAAACATATTTGGTTACCGACATAAATTCGTACAGATTTATATATGAAATAATATAAATGTTTCATCTCTTAACCCATTTTAGGCCGAGGTTAAAAATAATTATAGAATACATGTTCTTTTACTATCCATTCATTTTGCGAATAAAATTGAAATTCAACAATAATTGAGAGTCTGCAGTATTTACAGCATGCGTCGTATACGACCTAATGGCCTGATCCGTGAACTACTCAGCGATTGCGGTAGGCCTTGAAGCATTCGGGATGTGAGTTTCACACTTCTTGCATAAGTATAGAGTTTTGTTTTGGCACATTTTGCATCTCATTCGCTTGTCTAAAGTATGTTTCAAAATCAAATGTCCAATACCATCATACCTAAAGGAAATGGAGATAGGAGCTGCAATTCACCACAGGCTGCGAAATGGTTCCTTTAGTTCACAGTCTTGATCATATTTCATCAGTTGCCTCACTATGTTGAACAAAAATTCAGTGTGAGAGATGGTGTCCGAATGCACGTTGTATAATTTCCGATCATCTACAACTGAATTGTTCGGTCCGCTGATAAACAATGACTATCGCGCTCTAGTGGGTACTTCTTCAGTCCGATTTCCAGCACTGTTCCAGTTGCACAAAATCACTTATCCCGGAGAACACGAAATAAGGTAAAAGACAAGAAAAATTGTCCAAAGGAAACAGCAGGCAACTGAGTGTCCTTTATATGCTTCAACAAGTCCTGAACAACACTACCACCGAGTTCTATGATAGACCTGACCTCCACTACAAGGGATGAATTGAAGTAAATATCCACCATCTGAACAGGGGCACCACAATTTGAAGCCAAATCTCACCGGCTGACTTTTCATGAACATTTGGCTGAGTGACGACCAATAAAAGGGACCATTCCTTCATCCGCCAATAATCTGGATGAAAACTAGTGTCGTTTCAGACCACAAGGGGCTTTTAGGTTCAGATTTTCAGTATGCGCCAGCTAACTGAAAAATACTGCGAGAGGAATGGACAATGTTTCCTAGATCTACAGAAGGCATATCACAGAATACCAAGGGAAAATATGTTATCCGTACTGGGGGATTATGGTATTAAGTTTAGATAATCTATCGGAAAATACACCGAACCGTTAGTACAGTAATCGTTATTCAGTTGATTGATAAGTGGTCGGAGCTTAGTCAATTTACCTGTTTTTTCAAGTGCATTATTTTGCTTGAAATGTAGAAACTTTTTCACAGCTCTGAATCGATTCCTGCTCATTGCTCTCCTCACTTATCCTCATCCGAAGACTAGAATTTGTTTGCCTGGAGAAGAGTATGATAGCCTTTAAGAAGGGAAATTCCGAAAAATCTCGTAACTCAGAAACTTCTGTTTTAAAACTTGTATCATTCTTCTGAGCAGCATACCTGTTGGATTCGTTAGCAATCATACTCATTAGTTTGTTATAAAAATGAGTAAACAACTTGACAGGAGAAAGTCCTTCATAGCCTTGAAGCATTTCTTGAGAATCAACCTTTGTCAATCCCTAAAATATATTTCTCGATCGCGTGCGTCCGTTTTCTTCCGTGCAATGTCTTCTTCTATTCTAGCAACAGGTTTCTTTGTATGGCAGCCCGAAGACCTCCTTCTGCCTTTGTCACCATTTGGTAGAACGTCTGTATCAGTCTGCCTATTTCTTGCGGTATTTTTTTTTTATGCCCATGTACTTCGTTTTTGGTCTGGACATCCGAAACAGGGTCTGCACTAGCAGTACAGGTTGGCGTAGAAGGAAGAATATCCGTGAAAAAATGTGTATAGAACAGTTCAGTGGCTAATCTATTCACTTCTGTAGCATTACCAAGGCATACATTTGAAGTACCGGTACCTGAATTGTGAGGAACCTCGAATGTTCCTGCGATGTCTTTCCAAGTATCAGCTTCAAATTCCCCCACAATATCATCATCACTATTTTCCTCATCTCTTAGTTCATCAATATCAAGTGGTACGTAAACTGCGCCACTTACCACCTCCGAATCTTTTACGAATAAAAGCACGTAATTCGTCGGTAGTCCAGGCTTCATTCGTTTCCGGGTTTTAGCACTCCTTTACACACATCAGTGCTATTGAACTTACCAGATGGGTGGTCAAAACTCAATAAAATCTGTAGACGCAGAGTGGGTCTCTGCCCATAAGTGGCCACGGCTGGTCCGTGGTCCAACAGCTCTGCACTCTGACCGGCGAACCGAGCAGAGGAGGGGTGGCCACGGCTCTACAGTGGCTCTTCGCCTCTGCATTCGGTAGACGGGACAGGGCTGGTCCTCACGGCTGGCCCCAACCGTCGGCTGCCCTGAGAATGGTTTTCCGTGGTTTCCCTCTCTCCTGCACTAAGGTGAATGCCGGGGCAGTTTCTAGAATAGGCCATGGCCGCCAACACCCTCCGAGCATCTCCTTCACCGTAACAAATATCCCGGCCTGAGTGTCGACGTCAGAGTATAAGAGGCCTGCCTCCCCCTTCAGGGCAGGAATGCAAACATTTTTTTAGTAGTAGTAGTAGTAGTAGTAGTAGTAGTAGTAGTAGTAGTAGTAACTCAATAACTCGTGCGAAATACATGACTGAGCAACGCCCATGTTTTCATTACAATGCATTACAATACAGCTTCCAGTATTGGCGCTAAAATGTCACACGAACTCTTCTTGTGGAGGTCAGTAAAACTTCATTATTGCTGCTGATATTGTAATCATTCGCCAACTCTACCGACACTTAACGGAGGAATGACAGTACTTGGGCCACTGTGGCGTAAACGACCCCAGCATTCAGTTTGGCGTTTATCGACGCAATTAGGTTAAATCACTTCCAAAGTGTCCGGCTCCATGGCTAAATCGTTAGCTGCTGGCCTTTGGTCCTGGGGGTCCCAGTTTCGATTCCCAGCCGGGTCGGGGATTTTTAACATTCATTGGTTAATTCTGATGGCCGTCAAGTCGAAAGACCTGCACCAGCTCTATTCGGAGGACAGTCAGCATAATAATAATAATAATAATAATAATAATAATAATAATAATAATAATAATAATAATAATAATAATATGCTTACGGTCTTCAGAGTCATCGAGATGCCAGAATTTTGCCACACATGTGTCCTCTTACGTGCCAGTAAACCAACCAACACGATATTGGCGCATTTTAACACGTTCAAATACACCGGACTCTTCTCGGATCGAGTTTAGAAGGCTAGCGCTCTATCGACTAAGCTACCCAGCCCGGGGAATTTCGATTCTTATTTACTTTATTAGTATAGATAGATAGAAAAGCATGAATTCAGTGAGGTTATGAATAAAACTTCTATGCATAAAAATGACGTTAATGATGTAAAGGGAAACATATTACGAATGACAGCACAATCAATATTTCAAACATATATTTATTCCTCTGGCTGCTAAGAATCGTTGTACATCTAAGCAAAATCCTTCTTCACCGAGGTTGACCTCGTTATTTCATGGCAGTCACCAGTTTTATCAGACAATAACAGAATCTGCGGATTGCCTCTGGTGGTCAGAACGATCTTCTATGAATAAGGCAGACCTCAGAATCTCTAGAGCTCTGTTACCTCAGAGTTTCCGAGGGAATATACCCGTATATACATGTGCAGCTAATAATAGCTTCTAGAGCTCGCTTGGTCTAAATGTTCCGAATTTAAGAGAAATAGTCCAAGAAGCTTTATGTATTAATATATAAAAACAGTAGAACGCATTAGAATGAGTTGTTGTATTGTAATTGCCTTCCCCTCCCACAGTCCTTATCATTAGTCTAAATTTTTCCTTCATTTCTAAAAGTACCTTCAAATGCAGGGATTTCCCTGTCTTATAGAACTTGAAACAGCATAAAAACAGTGTAATCACGTACGTAAGGTGCTACTTACTTTTTCGACATCCTTAGCTAACTCGCCCTGAAAAGTACCGGTACTAAACAATTTTAAACTACAATTCACAAGATTTGTTTGAAAATTTATTTATTTATTTATTTATTTATTTATTTATTTATTTATTTATTTATTTATTTATTTATTTATTTATTTATTTATTTATTTACAATTTGCTTTACGTCGCACCGACGCAGATAGGTCTTACGACGACGATGGGATAGGGAAGGTCTAACAGTGGGAAGGAAGCGGCCATGGCCTTAATTAAGGTACAGCCTTAGCATTTGCCTGGTGTGAAAATAGGAAACCAAGGAAAACCACATTCAGGCCTGCCGACAGTGGGGTTCGAAACCACTACCTCCCGGATGCAAGCTCACAGCTGCGCGTCCCTAACCGCACGGCCAACTCGTCCGCTCATTTATAATTACTCAGTATATGCGAATCATGCCACTTCGTTATCAACTAAAGGTTTCAAGCCGAGGAACAAGTGGTCATCAGAACCAGGAAAAGGTAAAATTATTATTATTATTATTATTATTATTATTATTATTATTATTATTATTATTATTATTATTATTATTATTATTATTATTATTATTATTGCAATTTTTACTTTGTCGGCTAATATATTCTTAAATTGAGTAAATGGCCTTTCCACTTCACATGAGGTCAGAGACAAGTATATAGGAGCAGCTAGCTCTGCTGGGCTGAAAGTTGTTGGTGGTGGTGGTGGTGCTAAGTCGTTCCCTTCGAAGACAGCATTTTACTGCGAAATTTGGCACTGAGCTCATCTCGTATAGTTCCATTAAGGTTAGCAATGGTCGCCTTCACCTCAAGAACAATCCCTACAGCCTACACAAGAGCTAATTCTCTCTCTTCCAGCTGCTTTATGCTGTAAGGTAGTTGTTCAAACTTGCAACTGGTAAAGAAAACTAACAATGTAGGGATGGGTGGGAAAGTACGATTTTGAAAACAATACCAGTATTTATTGTTTTAGGCACTTCACACGAATATATCTTCTAACTTGGCATGAATGCACGAAACAAGCTATTATTGGCACGGTAAAACCCATGTATTTCCCTCACAAATCGACTGAAACAGATTTTAGACTTATGAGCTTACAATTCTGAGTTGAGGAATAAAATAGGCATGTATGATTAAATCCTCACCTTAGTCATGACAGAGGCATGTACGAGGAAGTATTGTGCAGCTGCGGCTGAATTTGTGGCTGATTTATAACAGCTGGTTAACAAGCATCCAAACTGTTGCAATGAATTTCTCAATGAGCACGCATTAGTGTAAATAAACAAATAAAATATTATAATTCTTAATAGAAAGGAAAAACTACTTTTCTGCTCATTAATTGCACTCAAAAGGAACACCGAACTCGTTTGAGACTGCTTGGAGTGGTGCGCTTTTCAGAAATTTATAGTAATTAGCCGTATCGGAACTGATCCGTATGGGTCTCCCTACTTCACTGATGACACTGCAGCCGTTCTGCGGAAACATGGCTTGGGCCGAACCAGTGCAGGGTCCTACATTGATTATTATTGTACCGGCTGGTACACCTCTACGCCGCACATTTGAATTTTCCGCCTTAAAGTACTCCTCTGCAGGAGAAACTCTGAACTTTAAAAACTGGATCAACTCATAAGTTTCTCAGAAGATGTCACTACCGTAAATTTTGTGATTACGAAGTTGCCAATACTGTGTGAATTTCAACTTATTTTGTTTTCCATTGATCAAGAAGTGTGGACATTCTCTTATAGATGTCTCTACTAAAAAACTATGACCATGCACCCTGGTGCGAAGTGGAAGAACTTTATTTGAAGAAATTTTGTATTCATAAGTTTGTTCTTTACTAAATTTCGTTCTTTCATTTGTGGGTTGTCAATATAAATCTTTTCTTTCCACCAGTTTTGAACTTAGCCAATCCAGAATTTCTGTAATTAATTTTTGACCAGTCGTGTCTTTCTTCTTCGATTTTGATATGTAACTGTAAGCTACCCAATAAACGCCTGTTGGTGGGTCTTAATTATTCATGAAAGGTCTCGAATCTTCCCCAAGAGTATAACCTGCTGATTTTCCTGTCTCTCGGCCACTCGAACAACATCTAGCATAGTGCATGGAAGTGTAGCAGGAGGTGGGAAGCGCCTCTTTCATCCGGCATCAGCTCTTCAACAAGGTAATGGCCACTTAACATCTTATTTCTTGCTAGCTCAGCAGTTTGATCTGCGGGGAAGGTCCGAAACTTTTGCTATGCAATAAACATGTAATCTCCCATCGTTTTGTAAAACTTCAAATATCTTTAACTATAATTCGTGGATAGAGAGTGCTTTACCCTCTCGAGCTCCCCTTCATACTATTTTGAGGTGACTACGTTTTGTAACTGGTTTTCTGCCTTTCTGTCTTGTCTTAATTTTTTTATACGAGTCACCTCCATAGTTTGGGAACAGCCCCTGTTTCCTCGGCCAAGTGCCTCTTAGGTTTTAAAAGGCTTCATGTAGGAGTGCAAGCAACGCCTCCATTCATCTTGGTATTTTGATCCATTTACTTAATCTGTTCTTTTTCCACTGAGACCCAGTAGATTGGGTACGAGATACCCCCGTTTCATTTGATGTAAGCTGTGCCTTGATGGCAATTTAGTGTAAAGCCGGGTATTACCTTTAATAGGCTTGAGAAACTGAGAGCGGGTCAGCTCTTTGGTATTGGAAATGTGCCTCAGAGAGGCTTGACATTGCTAGGTGGGAGCTAGTGCTCTATGTTATTAGGGGATTTCTGCCCTTTTGTAAATATGTGGTTGTGAGCTGTGAGCTCAAAAATTGTAAAACTTGGGGCTTGAAGCCCAGATTGGTAAATTATCTCTAGATCTTGGCTTTTCCTGATCATGTACCTGATTTGTTAACTTGTTGTTATTGGTCAAACATTGAAATTCCATGTGAAAATTGTTATGTTTTGCTATTTTCGAAAATATAACCTTTAATGCAATTTTAATCAATATCTCAGCTTTTTAGTTAGACCCATTCCAGCCCGCACCTTCTTTCACCTCTGCATTCCACGGGTAGCCCCGTAACAATTATCATTATATTGCATATTTATAATTATTTAACACTTCACTCACAAGAAATTATCATATACAGGAACTGGAAAGCCAAGACCGCGCATATGCTAATCCTGTAGCAAATATTGGAATGGCCTGTGGCGTGAATAGAAAGTCGGTGTTGACAACATAGTCAAAAATAGATCGATACTGTTGGAATAAAGGGAATTCAATGAATCTCTTGAATATATTTATTTCACTTCCTTATAGACACACCGGAAACATTTTCCTATAAAATTGTATTTTTCTCTTTTTCCTTCAAATGTTGAGGTCAGAATAGAACAATACTTTAATGAATGGTTCATGTAACCTTGCTTGACAAAGTCGATGCGTCCCTGTCGGTGGGAGCGGTACAATATTTCCACGGTATCCCCTGCCTGTCATAAGAGATGACTAAAACGAGGACCCCGGGGGCCTTAATCTTGGACGACCATGGCGTCCTATTCGATGTTGTTCTCTTCCGAGGTCTTCGTGTCTTTCCTCTTTTCCCTTTTTCCCGATATCTACATTCTTCGAATAGTTAGATCTATTCCTATCTTTCACTTCTTTGAGTTAAGAGAGATGATTACCCAATTTTGCTTTCTCTTAAAACAGTAGCTACCACCATCACCACCACACTTACATAATGTTCATTTGTCGAAAAATACTTCTAATATGTCAAATAGCATGGCTAGAGTAAATTTGAGAAATCACCTCAGTCATTTGTGATAACACTTACACTGGCGTAGACAGGAATTGAAGTTGGTTATGGTAGATATTTGTGGCATTTTATCTTGTGTTGGCAGCATCTGAGGATTAGTTCAGATTCCTGTCTCCGTATTTTCAGCTATTTTTTGTTTTCATTTTGAAGAAATGAGCAGGTATAACTGTAGTTAACACACTGCATACATTACAGATGGAGACTCGGTAGAGGGTGAAGCTCTTTTCATTATTGTGGTTAGTTCACGGGAGTGTCGATAGGAGCATCTTTCGGTGGTACCAACTGTTACCAACCGCTACGAAACTATTGCGCGGTAGGTTACGAAATTAGGTTACAGTTACTAAATTACAGTTTTTCTTGCCGCGCAGGCGGTATGCGCCGCGGCAATAGAAAAAAATTCACAGGGAGTGTGAACCCGAAAGAAAGGACCGCTGTTCTCATGACAAAGATTGGCCTGGATGCGCAAAGATAGGTTACAGCCACTAACAGAGCCGTTACTTGTGTTTTTATCTTACGCGGGTAAAATTGGTTACGGAATGACGTCATGTCGGCCAATGGCAGTGCTAGCAGTCGGTCGACTAATGGGTCATTAGGTTATAAAATTAAATGTACTTTTGGGGGGCGGGTGGGTTGGCGGGTCCCTGGCATTTATAATGAACACATATTTGTTCTAAATTAATTTTATGGTAACATTTATATATATTTACTCTCGAAGTTATGTGTTATATGCTGGAGTGTGCTTACTAGAGGGCTACCGTGAGATATTTCTTTGTGGTACTCATTTTGACTTCACTACAAAACTGAACTGATCCTGTAGGCGAATTACTTCTTAGCAAGCATTATTGTATGGTAGATGCATCTGCCTGGTGGAGCTAACTACAATATACCCTTTTAATCCCTAAGACACGAGCCGCGGTCTACATGACCGCATCACCTTTTCAAATAGATGTTCCGTAGTGGCTGATTGTCTCCTGTTACCTTTCGTTGTACATCTCCTCTGTGCATTGTTGAGGTAAATTGCAATCCACATTAAGTAGGGTGAGATATTAAGATTTGTGACGATCTCACAAACTAGACATCGTGGTTAGCGTAGTTTTGTAGCAACGAGAGGCGTTCCGATGGTTAATACTTGTAACTCTAATTGCGAACAGTGTTTACAAGGAAGGTTCGTATAAGACTTCAGTGATATAGAAAATCCTTGTAGCCGGGCTGAGTGGCTCAGGCGGTTAAGGCGCTGGCTTTCTGACCCCAACTTGGCAGGTTCGATCCTGGCTCAGTCCGGTAGTATTTGAAGGTGCTCAAATACGTCAGCCTCGTGTCGGTAGATTTACTGGCACGTAAAAGAACTCCTGCTGGACTAAATTCCGGCACCTCGGCGTCTCCGAAAACCGAAAAAAGTAGTTAGTGGGACGTAAAACAAATAACATTATTAAAATCCTTATACAGATCCAAACTATGTCAGTGACTGTGATTACAATTCATAGTATGAACTGCATACTAATGATGTGTATGCAAAATTTCAGTGTGTATCGAATGAATCAAGGAACATTTTTAAGAAGTGTGTTGTTGAACTTCTGTAATAAACTGAAAGTGGTGGCAGTTTAAACTGAAAATAATAGGTGTGATTTTGGCAAATGTTAGCCTAAATAACACTCTCTGTATTATTATATGAAGTTCTAAAATCCTGGCTTTAAATTCAGCTTCCTGAATAACAAGTACTTCGATTAGTTCACTTTACTATAGAATGTAAGGTATAAATGTTTGCGTCACATTACATTGTTTTTGCTGTTTCAAGGTAACAATAGAGTGAAATCCATCTCCTCATTTCACTTTCTAACACCTTTAAATTTCATGATTATTTTTATGTGCGCACTGCTATTTTTAAAAAGCCCATTTTGTAAAAATGAAAACAAAAATTATCTCATGCCGTATTTTAAATATAAAATGAAAGCAAGTCATATTGGTTACTTAAAGACAAATCAATAAACTAGCTTAAAAATTAATTAGTTAACTTTTATGTGATTCTAAAGTTGACCCGGCCTCAAATCTCGATGTCTCACAAAATTTCAGTATACTGTATTATAAGAAAACGTTCATGTTATGTAATACCAAATAGTCTTCAGGACCATACATGCATGGTCATTTTCTTCGGTATAAGAACATAATCGTTTAAGATAACAATAATAATCAATATTCAGTTACAATATTTTCCAGGAAAAAATTGTTCGGAGGTCTGAAGGACCGGGCCTCGTGGTGTAAGTTAGAAATGAAGTATATCTTAAGGGTTAAGAGGAGGCTTTAAACCAATTCTTTTGATTTGTGATGCCGCGTAAAATTAACAATATTCGTGTTGCAGTTGTCAGCAAAGGAATACAGTCTCCAAACTGGAAGTAGGAGAGAAGTAATCTATGTCTGTATGCCATCTGTGATATGTATTTAATTTTAGTCATTGGACTGTTTCTTCGAAAACGATTAAAATGTTAATTTATTTAGGAATGGAGTGGGATTCAGCCGGGGATTACCGCTCTGCCTAACCCACTCATTTTCTTTTCCTGGTAAATGCAAAATTTTCGTTAACAATTTACTGCAAGAAATAGGTCGATACTGCTGGAGTAACGGGTCTTAAATGAATCTCTTTAACTTTCTTGGATCGGTATGAAATGTGGTCATGGAAATGGAAGATGACGAGGAAAGGGAGGTAACTTAATTGTGATGGGTGGTTGGCAAACCACTTGTGGCTTGAAGACTCAGGATGTGTATAACGTTAATTGAGAACGTTAATTACTGTAGTTAAAGCTGAAGAGTAGTTAGAAACGAGAAATGGTTTTGCTTGTTTTAAGTTCCTTCGTGCGTCTCTAATTCCCCAATTCGGTCCATATGAGAAGAACGTTTTATACTGAAGACGTTTCAGAATGACGTATTTTAATTGACCTTATCTTCCTTACTGGCCTAGCCCGTGTATAAAGTTTTCACTATGAGAATTTCGTCCGGAGGTGGAGGAGAGCTGGTGGTATACAAATTTCAAACACTAGATTGCATGCCAGAAGTCTGGATACAATTCCAAACCTCTCCGAAGTATTCATATGGAGTGAGGGCAAATGACACTCTTGACAGCGATTCGTTCGTCAGCTTGCGACGTTAAAATCTTGGGCACACTCCTTGATGTTATTCAGCGGGAATTGTCTATTAGCCTTAATAGCGATTCACCCTCTCTCCATCTCATCATCTCATAGGTCATCCATGGGCGTCAAATACAAAATCCTTCACCAGGCAAGCAAAATATGTCCTCGGACACTCCCACAACCAAAATCCATACCCTAAATAAAATAAAATAAATAAATAAATAAATAAAGCACTATAACACTGTATGTAATCCTGAAGCACTATACGCATCAGAAACCGTGATCATTTGAGGCAGATCACCAACTAAAAGTTTACAAAAACAAGAAAGGAAAATCCTTAGGAAAATGGATGAAAAGGAGGTGTCCTGAATTATACTTGTAAGAAAATATCAGACACTGTTAGCAAAAGACGACTGAATTTTTTATGGTCATATTCAAAGAATGGGCAATGAAAGTTTACTAAAAATATATTTTAAATATGCCTTCTCATTAAAAGTCTAATTGGATAATCGAATTTGAAAAATACCTTCAAGAAATCAGCATAACAGGTGAAATTGTATATGATAGGCCTTGCGTTAGAACGTTGGTGAACGAAAATCATTTTTCTGAAAAACCCAAGATGAGAACCACCACTGCATCGACGGAAGAACGGAAGAAGAACTACAACGAGAGGATGAAGAGATTCTAGGAAGAGAAGAAAGCAAATTTTTCTGCTGAATAAGTTCAGTCGTACTTCATAGCTGGGCACAACATTGTGAAAATAAATTTTTAAAGTAAATAATAAATGAACAGCGTTACTTACTTTACTCCTTGGCTCTACGGCTCTCTGAGAGCTTTGGCCTTCCTTAATATGATCACCCTCACAGTTCTCTTTCTCGGTAGGTCGTTTATCAATTTATTAAATCTGTCCCGTTATCATCAGTTGGCTTCTCAACGGCGGTGTTTTACGAGGTAAGGATGCTAGCCACACGCTCAAGCCATAACATTGAAGACCAGGCACCCTTCTGTTAGGGTTAGTATACCTTAGCCACGATATTTCCTTTTTAAGACGCCGGTAACTCACACTTGCCCCTCCTCATTCTAGAATATTTAGTTATTTATTTGATTCATTGTTCATCAGGCATTTCTGCCCACTTACAGAACATTTCTATTTCTTATTTATAATGTTATAAATAATATACAATAAAAATTAAAATATGACACCTAATACTATACTTATGAACTATGGACAGTGGTAAGTGTGCGTGTTTCAAATTAGTGTTTTAATTTCTCCTAAAAATATACATTATGAATCTAAATTAATCTAAGGACTAAACTATTCATGGTACACATGTATGGTATCCTATTTAATTTATGTCTTCTATTTGTGTGAGCTCTCTTATGACTGACCTTAAGAAGACACTCTCCTCGTGAAATAATGGTGAATTCATATGGTGATTTGTGCTTGACCTTTTAATAAAGAAAGTTAAATAATTTCTGTTACTTCCAACCGATGCATACAGGTTTATTTCGTGGAGTACCTCTCCGGTTATCTGTTTTACCTTTTAGAATTGTATGTTGGTATTTTATAGTCGTTAATGTTCTCCTTGTATGCAAGTATTATATCTTAAAATTTGTTATTAAGTCATTATATGCCACATATTTTGCACTAATTTTAGTGATACGGAAATATAAATATCTTAGAAATTTAGCTTGAACATCTTCTATTTCTTTTATATGTTTATTACACGAATGATTTCAGACTACAGATGCATATTCTATTACTGTTCTTACTAGTGAATTTTATACCTGTATGATGGCTTTGATATTCTTTAATTTGTTTGTATTTCTCATTAGAAATCCTAGGTTCCTCTAGGCGTTACTTGCGGCGTTATTTATGTCCATATTGAACACAACTTTACTATGAAATATTACTCCTAAATCCTTCTTTTCTTCTACTCGTTTTAGTCTGATATTGTTAATTTCATAAGAATGGATTTGTGGTTGTATGACTTGCTGGAAGCACTATTTCATAGCACAATGACTGATGGCTACCACAAACTTATCAGCGTGTGGTATTATGTGCACCTTAAGCCATATTTCTTAAAAATACAGATTAATGGATGTATTTTTTTTTACATTTTCAATTATACTTGCATTGCATGTGCAAACAATACACTTTGTCCCATGGAGCAGTCCATACATTTTGCAGGTGTATAAATAAATAAAAATCATACCATAAATCAGAAAGTATATTAGCTTATTTTTGTGCTTTTTATGATACTAAATCGATACACTGATCGCTATCTAATAGTGCATAAATTTCATTCTTTATTAGATGCAGTTCTTTATGTTATAAAAATGGAAAACCATATTTGTAGGCGAGCTGTTTGGAACTGGAATAACTCAAAAGTCACCATTGAACTGAATAGCTATTCTTATAACGTTATCCTTTTGACTAGTTACGTGCTTGAACTGTTCTTTATCTCCAAAAATCGCACACTTGCAGCGAAGTATACGTAAGTGAAATAGGTGACCATTCCCGGAAGGCAAACATTTCACAGATCAAAGCCTTAAGGAAGTACCTTGGTAGTGAAAATATATATATATTTTTATAGCGAATTTCCAAGACGTGGAGACTATTCAAGTTCTAGTTACCTCACGTTATAGTACCATTACGTTGGGAGATGTTTGTGTTATGCAGTATTATAACTACTCCTATATTTCCCCATTATGTTCATGTATTAGTTTTAAAGAACTTCCTTTAAAAATAAATTAAACATTTAATCCAACCGTCAATACTTCTTAAGTTTATATCAATATTTTGCATTCATATTTCATCCTATTTTAAGAGCATTCTCGGTTAGATTCTGTTCATCAACGTCCTATGGAAGCTATTTAATATCACTCTAAATGTTCGTTTCAATTGTCTCTTTTATTATAAAGTTTTTGTCATTTGATTATATTTTAACCTTTGAATGGAACCTCCGTAACACAGTTTGTACTATGTGGTACGCTGTCCTGCAATGTTAGTCTTTAATTACTTGTTCCCATTCGTATTTTCATTCCTAGTGATTTATTTCTTGTTGACTTAATTCGTAGGTGGTACCTTTCCTTTATCGGACAAAACACTTTAATACTGACAAGAATGCCGTAATTGTATCATCTCGCAGTGTATTCTATGTATACATCAAGGATTATAAACTGAAAGAAAGCGAAACTGAATGTTTAAACCGTAATTTGCTGTCGAATTTCTCAAATACTTTTTAGAAAATCTTCGGGTAAACTTTTTTCTTAACAAACTTTTAGTGTGCTAGGTATATATCCAAGATATTTTCACGAATGACTGAGACGTTATTGAAGAAGTATACTTCAATATAGTGAAATACTAAAACTTTCTTTGAAAGTTAAACAGTTAATCCGCCAGTGAATAATTCGTAATTTAATTCAAACTTTTTGCATATATGTGTTAATGGCATCCTCAGTGCGATTCTGTGCAACAATTATGATACATAAATGATAATTAATTGTTGGATATGACATTGATCGAAATAAATAAATATATAAATAAATAAATAAATAAATAAAATAAATACTGAGTAAGCCCTAAAAAGGGGGTAAATCTGTATTCAAATAACAGAAATTAAATTACGATGTGTTGACTATCGGATTAAACGGTTTAAAATTAATTGGTCAATACCGATTTACAAGAATTTCTTCTACTCGTATTCCAAAACTTCCTGTGAAATGGATTTTATGGTACTTGTGTAGGCGTTCGCCATCACTACTTCACTTTGTGGAATTCAATCCCGATATAATCTGATTGGTTAGCATTTAAAATTAGTACATATGAGAAATTACGTACACGTCAAGATACCGTTTTCACAGGAAGAATTCCATTTGCGCTATTCCTTAAGGTCTTTGTTAGTTGAAGGGTTATTTGCATATAATATTCATATCACGTCATTGAATGAGTTTGCAGAAAAACCTAATTCACGGTATTTTATGATCATTCTGGGGAGTAGTGGCCGAAAATAAATTCAGTTCTCCGAATACTTAATGGATGTATCAGAGGTGTTGTGGTATTTACTCATTATGACACAATTTTGGTGTAGTTTTACCATAAATTACTGTGATTCAGGGACTTGAATTTAAATTATTCAAAGCCATCCTCAGTCTACAAATACAACAGGAAAACATGACAAGTTTTTGTTAAATATCATAAGTACAGATTCCATATATCCAGTAAGTTGATCAAATGAGCAAAATGAAAACCAATCCGTAGAAAAGTGAGATTGTCTGAATTTAACTGGATCTACAAATTATTCCCCTGCATCCCTTTTATTTACTGATTCGGATGCACTGATAACCATTGTCATAAAAATAAAATAATTCTTAAAAAGGCTTCAGAAGCTAGGCTTTGGTAGTGGTGATTAGTGTTTTGATATCAAGTACAAATAGACAACCATCCCATCTTAACACTAATCGGGGGAAGAAAATTTTCTACGTTTATAAAAATGACTGTAACGGCAAAAGAAAGGAAGGGGCCGCGAAGAGCGTGAAAATTGAAAACTCCTTAGGCCTTGTAAGTCTAATACATTGGCGTTCGGAAAGGAAGGAAAGTTGACCAAGAGATGTCAGGCAGAGATGGTGACAAGGAGTAGTCTGGCACAAGTAAGTGGAAGCTAACCCAGAGTTCTGTACCAGCACCCTAGCTGCCAACATGGGATAGGTCTTGTTTGTACGACATGCTCTTGCATTTTCGGCCACGCCCAGCAAATTGATTCATAGATACTTAATGAAAATTAATTATTTAATAACTGAACTATATGCAGTGTAGGTTGATTTGGATAACATACCTGTTCAGAGCTTAGGGAACTAGTGTGGAGGTTAAGAGCGTGAGCACGTTTTAGCGTGTATTGTTTTCAAGAGAATACATTGAAGTTATCGCATATTCTCAGCATTAATAAAATAAGAAAAATGAAAACGACCAATCGTTGAAGAGTGAGATTATTGTCTAGAAAATGCAAAATGCATCTGTTCGGGTTCACGGCCGCAAGTATTTATGTAGAATACGTACCGCATGACATGTGTTGTCGAAAGAAAGGATCAGCACTATAAGTTTGACATTTAGATTATGACATTTTATTTCTTAATTCTAAACAAATTTACTGAACACAGAATCGATTTACGATGGATCTGTGATACGAGAAATAATATTTATAGCAATACATAGAATGTTTATAATGAAAAATGCTTGTCCTGGAACAGAAAAATTCATTATTACTTGACAGTGATCAAACTTAAAGCTCTTTATGCTCCAGAAACGCTCAATTTACATCATAAAGATGTAAAAGTACAATTAGAGTTTACAGAAAGAAAAATTGTGAGAAAAATCTTTCTGTCAAGAATTAAAAATAGAATACATTCCCCAAATCCAACTCGGAAATATATTTTTAAAATAGCTAAACTTACTGATACAATGATACTGCGACGAATTCTATATTGAAGTCATTTGGAAAGAATGAATAACAACAGTGCTTACTTATCAAATACACACATACTTGCAAATCAAACGTACGAGATCAGAATAGTATGAGGAAGTAGTGAAAACCCTCACTGAATTAGGATCATCAAATCTGCAGGATAGGAATGTAATAAGGAAAATTGTTCACACAAGGGGATTTGAGGAAGATGAGAAGAAACCAATACGACGTTCTTGGACGGAGGAGCAGAAATTACAACAATCGATGAAACTGAAGAATTATTGGGCAAGGTGGTAGCTCAACGAATGTTGATTCCGCGTGGTCCTATGTGACCCATTCGCGCAGAAGAAGAGCAAGGAGAAGGCGAGGAAGAAGAAGAAGGCTTTCCAGCGAGTTGGTCGTGCGGTTAGTGGCACGCAGAAGTAAAATTGAATTTGGAACATAGTGGGTTCGAGCCCCACTGTTGGCAGCCCTGGAGATGGTTTTCCGTGGTTTCCCACTTTCACACCAGGCAAATTCTGGGTCAGTACCTTAACTAAGACCACGACCGCTTCCTTCCTACTCCTAGACCATAGTTCCCATAAAACCTATCTGTGTCGGTGCGAAGTAGTTGGATTCAGCGAATCCAATGGCGTGGAACTCGCCTCACGACGCCCGGCTGTCTTAATTTTGAGAAGTTCCGATAAGCCATGTGACGCCAAGCATTAGTGATTATGTACTTTATCGAATTCTAACAAGCCACTCTATCATTTCGAATACGTTTTTGATAATTTTGAAGCCATTAATTGTTAATTCATCGTGGCATTTTGCGAAATAACTTTTCGCATTTTTCCCCACCATTATTTTCTCACACCCGAACCGAATCGAACGTCACCTCACACGATATGCTGCCACATCAGTGACCAGAGCTACATCTGTTGTTGACCACGTGTCACGGTGAAAATAGCACCTTCATGTGGTGGTGCTATTGTAAACCCTTGAGGCCAGACTCTTATTACTAGGTACGCTGATCATTCCACTTTCCAATGAGATATTGAACAAGATCATCAAAAAAGTAATTTGGATCTCAAAACATTTTTACTTCTGTAACGCTACTTGGCCCAAGTATTGTACCAAAACTACAGATGTATTCTACGTCTAAATAGAGAAGTACTGTAGTAGGCACGAAAGTGACAATTTCCTAGCCTCGTAAACTAATACTGAGTGGTGACCGGGAATCACTAAGATGAGAGTGCGCGGGAGGGAGGAAATTCTGCAGGGAGTATCAGTTCCACATCTGTCTCGCAAAGCACTTTGTTTCGTGCTTCAGTGCGTGCAAATAAATAGAAAATAGGCTTAATTATTCTATTCCACATTCATTGTTTATTTATTTACGATTCCAATGCCCGTACAGGACTCCCTAGGGCTGTTAGGAGATGATTTCAAGAGAAATTCCCAGGTGTTCAAGTTCCAAGTCGTGAGACAGTTCATAGATTTTGTAAATGTCGTGAAATAGGAAATACTAATTATAAGATGCTAAGAAGGCAACGTAGTTCTAACAGTAGAAAATCCTGAAACATTGGAAACTCCTCAACGATTCTCCTAAGAAATGGCTTAGCCGTCCTTCTCAGCAAACGGGAAATACTTACGGTTCTGTACAAAGACTTACGAAGTTACTGAATTTAATAAAACCCTATAAATGCACTTCCGGCTGATCCTATGTGTAGGATTAGTCTTAGTGAATTGATTTTGAACGAAGTACGTGGCCGAGAAATTAATCCCAATCTCATTCCTTTGTCAGGCGAAGCGTCGTTTCACATACATACATACATACATACATACATGGATACGTAAATTCTTAAACAGCCGATATTGGAGTGCCGGAAAATCTAGTCAGCTTAATAATAAACCTCTTCATGACAAAAAATTAGGGGTATGGTGCACAGATTCCGGTGAGCGAATAATAGACTCAATTGTTTTTATTGAACTATTAACAGTGCTACGTATGTGAGCAATATATTGCGATCATATTTTCCCTAAATTGGCTTAGTGAGAATGTACTTTCGCGTTTTTTCACCGCGAAGGCTCATAAAGCCAATGTTTCGTTGTAGTAAATTCGACAAGTGTTTTGCGATAGAGTTATCAGACGATTCCTTCATTTATCAGCCTCCGATTATTATCTCTGAAGATTATTAAAAGATAAAACGAATCTGCACACTTTAGTCAAACCGAAGGATTCAAGGATTCATCGACAGATTAATTCAGTTCCTCATATGGAACTAAGAAGAAATTCCATAAGATTGTACAGACAATACCGATAGATCCATCATCTCCTTTATTTACAAGGGTGAGTACTTTTAAATTGCATTAAATAAATCAAGTATCACTCAAGTTTGTTCTGGTATTACCCGGCTAGTAGGAAGTGATAGATCAGCAAGCTTCAGCCTCACCTCAGCTGCGGTTAATTGAAGGACATGAATTCAAGGAAAGGGTGTCGAAGTTGAATCGTGAAAAAGAGGAAACCTAGGATGAGTAGGTAGAGGAAATGGCACAGTCAGCTTTCCACTACTGCATTTCACATGCAGCGTACAAGACGCAAAATTCTCTTTAACAGAGCTATTTCGAAAACCATACCTTGGATTCTTAATACTTAGTCCGGCTCTTGCAGGGTGGGCAGGCCAAACTCGTTTTCTCTCAAGATTATTTATGGTAATTCCAGCTCAGTTGAGTTGAACTGAAGGATTTACCAAGAGATCAGTACGGTTCCTCCTAGTGAACTAAGAAGTTCCAGCATCTTCTTCGCTGACAGGGGAGGGTACTTGATTTTCACGTGATGTATGGATCGAGCTAACGCTTTGGTGTGAAGAATTCGTGTTCGAGATCGAGAAAAGTCATATTGTGACGATGTCCGCCATTTCATTTTAAGACCATGAGAGGAGCAAGTTAGCCTGGCCCCTGCCGCGAGTGACGTCACAGAGTTAGAGCTCTGCCCGCTCGCCGCTGCAGTAATGAATCAGGAACGAGCCAGGTGCACAAGGCCAGTACCCTCTATACAAACAATCTGTTATCTCACTAGAGACCTCCAAATGGTGAGAGAAAGAACCCAGATCATTCGGACTCGAAAGGAATTTAGGGACTTCTCCTTTCGCGAATTATCTGGAAATGCCGCCCCCTCCCTTATTTACGGTGTGCCGGACGAGTTCTGTGTTTCAGATTGGGTTGAAGAGTCAGTCGGTGTGAGTGTTCTGTCCGTGGAAGTGAGTGTTCGTTCTGTTATATCTGTTCCGGGATTAGTGGCTCAGGTGGTTGAAGGGGTGGCCTTCTGATCCCAACTTAGCAGGTTCAATCTTGGCTCAGTCCGGTGATATATTAAGGTGCTCAAATACGTTAGCCTCGTGTCCGAGGAACTCCTGCGGGACTACATTCCGGCACCTCGGCTTCTCCGAAAACCGTAAAAGTAGTTAGTGGCACGTAAAGACAATAATATTATCATTATTATTATGTCTGTGGTCGAGAAGTATTCTCTCATGCCCACGTGCTGCAAGTGAATGCGCGAGAGAAGTCGGCAAGTGATAGAGAACGAAGTCTGTTGTGAGTGTGTGAACAGTGTACGACATACAAGGTTGCGAGACTGTTGTTCGCGGGCTATGAACTAAGAGGCTGTGACAGCGTACAGCGAGAAAAACTGCGAATCTGACTTGGCTATAAGTTTATGTTGCTGGATGGATGTACAGTGTGTGATTTTTAGTTTGAATGTGATAGAGTGAACAGCTAGTGTGTCTGAGCAGTGAAACCAGGAAGAACGCGAACTGGTGTCATTGTGTGTACTGTGCCAGTCTAAGTTGTGGTCCTGGTGTGTTTGTGTAAACAATTAGTAGTTACATAATAAATCCTATACTAAACGCTACCAGTTGTGTTTTTATAGCTCCGTGCACTTTATTTTCCGTTATTTCTTAATAGATATAAACTTTATTGCTCCCTGCGCGTTGGGACGCAGACGATATCCACTGTATGTCGTAAGAGGGGACCAAGAGATGATGGTTTTGGAGCCATGAGATTACCTGTGATTAGTACCATTACGTACACTCCCAAACAACACAGGAATCCCTATGTTACCTGCGATTAGTACCACTATGTGAGGAATACCATGGGTCTTTTATTAGTAGCAAAAATTGTACACATAACAAAAAATGCCCGGTTTTGTGGTATATGACGGGAACGGGAACGAGGTTATACGTAAAAACTGGGTGGGGGAAGCTACAAAATGGCTTTTTTATGCTCTCTGGGTGAATTTCGACAGAGAGGTAAATGTTGACAGTTTACCAACTGAAGTACGGAAATAATAGTTTTTGATATTTTGGTTCAATACTATACAATAAAGCTTCTATCAAAGGACGCATGTATTACTAAACAGAAGTACGGCGTGATTGTCATCATCATCATCATCATCTGTTTACCCTCCAGGTTCGGTTTTTCCCTCGGACTTAGCGAGGGATCCCACCTCTACCGCCTCAAGGGCAGTGTCCTGGAGCTTCAGACTCTTGGTCGGGGGATACAACTGGGGAGTATGACCAGTTCTTCGCCCAGGCGGCCTCACCTGCTATGCTGAACAGGGGCCTTGTGGAGGGATGGGATGATTGGAAGGGATAGGCAAGGAAGAGGGAAGGAAGCGGCCGTGGCCTTAACTTAGGTACCATCCCGGCATTCGCCTGGAGGAGAAGTGGGAAACCACGGAAAACCACTTCCAAGATGGCTGAGGTGGGAATCGAACCCACCTCTACTCAGTTGACCTCCCGAGGCTGAGTGGACCCCGTTCCAGCCCGCGTACCACTTTTCAAATTTCGTGGCAGAGCCGGGAATCGAACCCGGACCTCCGGGGGTGGCAGCTAATCACGCTAACCACTACACCACAGAGGCGGACCACGGCGTGATTGTACAATTAAAAATCATTTAGTACTTGACTACACACTAAGACATTAAGGAGACTGCCAGTATGACGAATGCGGGCGGTAAGTGGGTGAATCATACGCCAGTCTCCATCACCTTGGTTAAAAAAATAATACACCCCTACTACCCTTCCCCAAAACAAATGCGAAGTCCACACTACTTGCTGTGGCGCTACACACATCGGTTAGAAGCGACGAACGACATGTTGTGCATATTTCCACTTGTTATTTTGTTAAAAATTGAAGAAAACAAAGGAACGAATTGGCTGATAAGACATTAGGACTTGAACAAATGTATTTCGTTAATACTCGTAATTCCTATAATTCCTAGTTTTCCGGCTGAAATTGAATAAGAATGTAATGTTTTCTCCCCAAAGTGGGGTCGAACAGCCCCTCGCCCCTATATTTGCCGCTGCTAATTGTTGGTCACGTTCGAACACTCCAGGCATTACACGTATTCGATAGCAACCTTGTTCCACACGCTGGCGAAGTACTGCAATGCCCGTAGCGGCATGCATGATACCAAACGTAATCCTAAATACGAACTATTCCCCCATTCCCGCACCCACCCGTTCCTGCAAATAACTAAAACAGGCGTAGCTCGTAAACGAGTGGCAGTAGGTCATATATGTACCGGGGCATTTTCTGTTGTTTTGGTGTGTACTATTTACCTCTGTGGATCAGCGGTAGAGTGTCGGCCTCCGGATCCCAAGATAGTGGGTTCAAACCGGGCAGAGGTAGTCGGATTTTTGAAGGGCGGAGAAAAGTCCATTCGACACTCCATGTCGTACGATGTCGGCATATTAAAGATCTCTGGTGACACATACCCGATAAAATCCATTTTATCTCAACCACAGACGCCAAAGAGAGTTTCGGTTTACTCGGTCTGCCATCTAGTGGACCTAGAGTAAAACGGAACGTCGAAATTGACGAGCAGACAGCCAGATGGCGTCAAATTGAAATGTCTGCACCTGGTAGCCGAGGCCATACGATTATTATTATTATTATTATTATTATTATTATTATTATTATTATTATTATTATTTTGCTAGGGGCTTTACGTCGCACCGACACAGATAGGTCTTATGGCGACGATTATTATTATTATTATTATTATTATTATTATTATTATTATTATTATTATTATTATTATTATTATTATTATTACACCCCGATTATTTGCAACATGCTTTACAACCCTCTAGGTCAGGGATGGCGAACCTATGCCACACGTGTCACTAGGTGACACGCGAACACGATTTCGGTGGCACGCCACGTGAACATAATAATGCTTTAACATATGTATTGTACCGCAGACAATAAACTTCTTATAGTGTTTCACGTGTAAGAATTAAATATCGAAAATCTAAATACTAGTTCCACCCGGACGTGCAATATGACAACACTGCTACACTGATAGGTCCGAACGTCAAGTGAGATAACAGTGTCTTTTTCTGGTGGTTTTGTATACGGACCTCGCAAACATGTTTTCAGAGCCGGAAAGAACAGAAACTTAACAAAGGTAGTGACCGGATTTATCAAGAACAGTGGACAAGGGAATTCGGTCTGATAGAAAGATGTGTTGCCTCTGTTTGAAAGCAGTTGTATCCCTCACATTTAATGTAATGCACCATTTCGAGACTGCTCATTGAAATGTTTGTTCCATGCCAAATGAAGAAAGAAGAGAGTTCGTGTCACAAAGTATCGAACATTGCACAAAACAACCTACAGTAGTTTTTTGTATCATCTTTCCGGCCAAGGAATAATATCAGTGCGGCTGTTTCCATCTGTCTTACTGCATAGCAGAGCATGCATAGGAAACCGCTTTCTGACGGTGAGTTTTTGAAATAAACTTCTTTATTGATGTCCGACACATTATTTAAAAACTTCCCTAACAAACAACAAATAATTAAAAGAATGAAAGGAATGCCAGCCAGCTGAACTGCTGTCAAGGATAGAATAATAAGAATGAGTGAAGAAGTTTCGGAGCAATTGAAAACTAATTGGGATAACTCCCAGATGTATGCATTATGTTTTGATGAAAGCATGGATGTGACAATTACAAGCAAGGATAGCTGTATTTTTTATTTTCTTGCGGAAATGTGATGAGGTAGAAATTAGTTAAATTGTTGAGCATGCGAATTACGACAACATGTGAAGATAACGAAGGTAATGGAGGAAGTGAAGTCCATTGGCAATATTAGTCATTTTGATTTTTATATCTAATAATATTTATATTTTTACAATTTGTTTTACATCACACCGACACAGATATAGGTCTCATGGCGACGATGGGATAGGAAAAGCTTACGAGTTGGAAGGAAACCGCCTTGCCTTAATTGAGATACAGTCTCAGCATTTGCCTGGTGTGTAAATGGGAAACCACGGAATACCATCTTCAGGGCTGCCGACTGTGGGGATCGAACCCACTATCTACTGGATGCAAGCTCACAGCTGCACGCCCCAGGCCGCGTAGCCAACTCACCCGGTAATAATGTTTAATGACGAAGTGAGCTTATTATTTATTTACAAATAATAATAGGTACTCTCAAAACTTACATATTATTTAAAATGTATTTTTTTCAGTATTTTCGAAATACGACCACGAAACATGCAATCAAATAAACTTACAAGATATATATTTAATTAATAAATTAGTAAATAAAGTACATAAATAACATATTATGAAAGTTAATTGGGAATTTGGAAAGGAAGTCGTGGAAGTGGGGGGAGGTGTTGTGAGTTGTAGCCAATGAACAAGTGGCACAGTCAACAGTTGAGAATAATAAACCAGACTTAAAATGGCACACTTGTTGGAAAAGGTTCGCCATCCCTGCTGTAGGTAATCATAACAATACAGCGTGGTCGGAAACAACGTGAACAGGTTATATGAGTTTTAGAGGGTTGGCCATTCTGATAAATAATAATTTGAAAGGAATAATTTGATATCCCGAACAGTTGACATTTTATCAGCTGCTGAAATGAACCAGTCAGATCGCTTCCCGGGCGAATTCAAATGGGCATTGAGAGGTTGTGTTGCTATATCAGAACGTGGCTTAAGACCGGCTTGAGGGCACCAATCCAAGAAAAACAAGTTTGCCAGGGGAGAGATTTAAACACGGACCTTCGAGTTGACAGGATCGTGCCATAGCAAGTACGCTATGGCGACACGGCTGAAACCCACCGTGTGGTTGTGTTTGATGCTGACTTCTCGGCATACCTCTCAAGCCGGTCTGAAGCCACCTACGGATTAGGCAACAATCCCTCGCAAAGCCTATTTGAATTTGTCCGCGAAGCAATCTGACTGCTTAATTTCAGCAGTTGATACAATTATAATCGCGTGCGATATCGATTTTTTTTCAAATTATTTATCAGTACGCCCAACCCTCTTAGTGTCCGACTCGTTCGCTGAATGGTTAGCGTACTGGTCTTTGATTCAGAGGGTCCAGGGTTCGATTCCCGGCCGGGTCGGGGACTGGGTGTATGTGCCCGTCCCAACACTCTCCTGTCCGGCTCCATGGCTAAATGGTTTGCGTGCTGGCCTTCGGTCACAGGGGTCCCGTGTTCTATTCCCGGCAGGGTCGGGAATTTTAAGCATAATTGGTTAATTCCCCTGGCTTGGGGACTGGATATATGTGCCGTCTTCATCATCATTTCATCCTCATCACGACGCGCAGGTCACCTACGGGAGTCAAATCAAAAGAACTGCACTAGGCCTCTATGGAGTCCACACGACATTTCAACACTTTCCTCATCATATTCAGACAACAAACCACACTACCAACCACTACAGAAACACGCAATTGTGCTTACATCCCTCCAAATATGGTTGGGTCAAGAAGGGCATCCGGCCGTAAAACATGGCCAAATCACATGTGCGGCGCAGTTCGCACCCGCGATCCCACATGTTTGGGTAAAACCGAAAGGAAACGAAGAAGAAGAATAAGATGTCCAACCTTCTTAAGCACATATACCTGGTTCAAGTTGTTTATATGTGAACTTGACATTTGTCATCTGTCTTCATAATAAATGCGTCGATCATCATAATAGACTTCAGTTCAGAGGGCCATGAGTTCGATTCCGTGGTGAGTCGGGTACTAATTAAATGGTCAACTCCTTTAGTTCTGGGACTAGGTCTGCTTTACAAGAGCTACACGAGGCTGACAATAACTACACAAAATTATGTTACTGTTTACTAAAGGTGGCAGAATGTAACTCTTAGTTCAAGAAATGAACTAGACCTGCTTTGAAATACGAATGGCGCCTCATATATACGCAACATGCGTGTCTAGACATGGTCATGCACACTCTTGTCTACTTAGAATCTGACGTCGCCTGACGCAAAGCAATCTAGAGCCTATCACGAAGAAATGAAAGCTGCATAGAAATTATTACATTATGTAGATTTCCTAGCGAAAAATGAAAAGCTTTTACCGTGTAGTATTGTATGAAAGCCGAAGATCGTGTTGTAACCACCAGTAATGGCGTCAACCTTACTTTTATACACAGTAAGACTGTTACACTTTAGTGATTTCATATAATCAGTTTGCATTAGAGAAGAAACAATATGTCAAATTTATCCCCTTCAAGTATCTGGTGCCATCACTGGTAAACTATCGAGTAAACTGTTCTCTCTAAAGGGTCACAGAAAATTGCAAATCAATTTCATCAGTCTGTCTCAATCTATCCTTGGCCTTGGCAATCTGGAAATGACTATCAACGCTGAAGTTATAACGCCATTGCTCACGCAGCCAATTCCTGTGATGAATGGTGTGAAACTATGGTTTGCAAGTCAGTTGGTGTAAACATTTTAGGGGGTTTGGCGGAATGATATATAATAGCATCTATATGTTCAGAGAGGTAAGCAACAGGAAAAAGACTCATCATCATTTCTCTAATACACCTATCCAGTAAAGTACTGGATTTCTGTGACAACTAATCTATTTAAATAAAATCGTAACGACAGTGTGTCTGTACATTAATTATTTTGGCA